>NW_015174307.1:508215-563064 GCF_001447785.1 Gekko japonicus | reverse complement strand
AAAACATCTCCTCATCAAAGCAAAGAGCTAATACTGTCTTTCCTCCAGTTTGCTAGAGCAGGTAGTGCTTCCAAAGAGCCCAGATGTTATTCCTTTTTTTGTCTGCACAGTGTACCCATTCAGTAACATCTAAATTTTATTGTGGTTCCCACCACCTGTTAAACTTGTACATGGAAGTTTGGGTTTTGGTTCTTCATTTATTTCATTTTCAGTATTAATTCCAAAAGAGATTGTTTCATTATTAGGTTGTTTCGCATGATTTTGTTTTTTTATTGTTTCTTTTTGTTATTTTGTTTTTATAAATATTTTTATTATTATTTCTCATTAGTTGCAGTGTACCATCCAAACTAGACAACACTTAGGGGCATCACAGTACTCCCCCAGGACATCTACACTGACAAATTTCAGACAGATAGAACAAAGGGGTTTATTTTTGAAGCAAACAATGTCCATGTTTAACATTAGTCTATGGGGGAATTGATAGCAAAGATTCCAGATGGTAACACAGACAGCTCTTCTGCCATTGAGCTTGAAGAACAGTAGCATGAGGAAAATCCAGACTTTCAAGGCAAGAGCATTTGCTGTACTTGGGTTGTACTTGGAACTTTGAAACAACACAGACTGAATTACACAAGGCAGACAATCACATTTGAGCAAGGAATAACGATCCAAATTAATCCCAAATTAATTGCAATTAGGGTTGTGCAAAAAAAATATCGGCATTTTTCAGTTTGTCCCTATTGGAAACACACACACACACACACACACACAAAATTGGTATTTCTAAAAAATCCCAAATCCCAACACCAGTATGGTATTCAGATCTGGGATTTTGAGGAAATTCCCATTTTTTAGGATCCATTAGACCCAAGAAGAAAAATGCCAAAGGCCCTAGGATCTGTGCATGGTGGGGAGGTCTCCTCTTCCCTCTGTAGGTTTGCCAACTCCAGGTTGAGAAATTCCTGGATATTTAGGAGGAAAGGGTTTGGGGAAGGGAAGAAAGGGGCCTTAGTGGGTCATAGTGCCATAGGGTCTATGCTCCAAAGCAGCCATTACCCCCCCAAGATGGAATAAAGGGACATTGTTGGGGTAACTAAAGGGCCACTTTATTAATTTTAACAATGATGCATAAATGGCACGGGCCGCACGGGTTGCGGCATGGTCAAGGCCAGGGGTCAACAAGACCCCTCCCTAGCTATGTAAAATAGGGCGAACCACCCGGCCCCGGGCAGGAGCCACAAAATGTGGCTTACATCCAGCCTCATGGCAAAGGGGTAATCGCCTAGGAACTCTGACCCCCAAGTCGCAAGGCTCAAAAGGAGGAGAATCCTGTTGCAATCCTGTAGGCAGGCTGATTACCCCGCCCCAGGCTGGAGGGCCCAAGGACTGCACTCACAAGCCCCCTATACCCCCAGAGGGGTTGTCAGCTGGTGCTCACCAGGCCACAATCTGTATTTGAATGAACCCCTGCCAAAACATGTGACCAACCTATTTAAACATGGCCACACCCTAGCCAATTCCCCAGACCACCACAACGGTTGTTGTTGTTGTTCAGTCGCACAGTCGAGTCCAACTCTTCGCGATCCCATGGACAAGATCACGCCAGGCCCTCCTGTCTTCCGCCGTCCTCCGAAACCCGCTCAATTTCATGTTCGTTTCATCCATGACACTGTCCAAAAATCTCATCCTTTGCCATCCCCTTCTTCTTTGACCTTCAATCTTTCCCAGCATCAGGGTCTTCTCCAGTGAGTGCTCCCTTCTCATTTGGTGGCCAAAGTATTTGAGCTTCAGTTTCATTATCTGGCCTTCCAGGGAACAGTCAGGGTTGATTTCTTTTAGGGTTGACTGATTTGATCTTCTTGCAGTCCAAGGGACTCTCAAGAGTTTTCTCCAGCACCATAGTTAAAAAGAATTTATTCTTCAGCGCTCGGCCTTCCTTATAGTCCAACTCTCGCAGCCATACATGATTACTGGGAATACCATTGCTTTGACCATGCGGACTTTTGTTGGCAGGGTGATGTCTCTACTTTTTATCATGCTGTTTAGGTTCACCATCGCTTTCCTCCCAGGGAGCAGGCATCTTTTAATTTCATGGCTGCTGTCACAGTCTGCAGTGATCTGGGATCCCAGGAACGTGAAGTCTGTTACTACTTCCACAACTTCTCCTTCTATTTGCCAAGGAGTGATGGGGCCAGATGCCATGATCTTAGTTTTTTTGATGTTGAGCTTCAAGCCCACTTTTGCGCTCTCCTCTTTTACCCTGAGCAAGAGGCTCTTATGGTCCTCTTCACTTTCTGCCATCAGAGTGGTATCGTCTGCATATCTGAGGTTGTTGATCTTTTCCCCAGCAATCTTAATTCCCGCTTGTGATTCATCTAGGCCAGCATTTCGCATGATGTACTCTGCATATATATTCCCTATTTTTTCATTGTAGTTTGTAGTCGTAAAAATGCAACAAAAAATCCCCTCTGAGGGGCTAAAAACAAACAACAACAACAACAAAATGTTGCACTATCCGGCCCATACTTAAGCAGCTTATCCTCAAGGATATCATGAGAAACTTTGTCAAATGCTTTACTAAAATCTAGATACACTATATCCACAGCATTGCCAGAGTCAACCATTTTGGTAACTGTGTCAAAAATGGAGATAAGGTTAGTCTGGCATGACTTACTCTTTGATAAACCCATGCTGGCTACTACCAATTAACTCATTCCGTTCAAGGTGCTCACAGACAAGAGTGTTTAATAATCTGCTCTAGAATTTTCCCAGGTATGGATGTCAAACTGACAGGCCTGTAATTTCCCAGGTCTGTCTTTTTTCCCTTCTTGAAGATAGGGACAACATTTGCTCTTTTCCAGTCTTCTGGCACAACACCAGTACTCCAGGACATCTCAAAGATTAGAGCCAGAGGCTCTGAAATAACATCTGCAATTTCTTTTAGCACCCTGGGATGCAAGCCATCTGGCCCTGGAGATTTAAAAGTATTTAAGGCAGCTAGATGCTCTCTAACCATTTCCTTACTTACTCTGGACTGACAATTTCACCTTCCTTCATATGTCCTGCATTCTTCAGTTTGCATACAGCTCGCCTTACGGTTAAAGACTGACACAAAGTGAGAACTGAGTAATTCCACTTTGTCTTCATCCCTTAAGGCTTGACCATCTTCCCCTAGCAAAGAGCTTACTCCATCCCTGTTCTTCTTTTTGCTCTGAATGTAGGCATAGAAATTTTTCTTGTTGTTTTTAGCATTCCTCGCAAGCCTCAGCTCCATCTGCGCTTTAGCCTTTCTGACACCCAAACTGTATGGTTGCCAACACTGTGTTCCAAAATTCCTAGGGATTTGGTGGTGGAGTCTGTAGAGGGCAGGGTTTGGGGAAGGGAGAGCCCTAAGTGGGGTAGAATGCTGTAGAGTCCACCATCCAAAGCAGCCATTTTCTCCAGGGGAACTGATCTCTGTCATCTGGGGACTGGTTGTAATACTGAGAGATCGGCCTTCCTTATATAAGGATTGTACAATTTTATTTTCAGTGAAGAAAAACAAAAACCCTGAGTGCACAAAAATATTTTGCAAAGGGAAGGATATCCAAGACTCTCCACAGGTGGGTATGTCACATGATGTCCCCAACACTATGATGTCACGCGGAAGTGATGTCATCATGTCAGGGGTGTTGCATGGTGGTGCTCTGCATTTTGAGCAAAACTATGGGGGGGGTGTGGCCTAAAACCATAGAGTTTTGCCCAAAAAGCAGAGCATTGCCATGTGACAACCTGACGTGATGACATCCCTGTTTGGGTGGGGCTTCCCCTGCCAGCCAGCTGACCAGTAGTGGGCAGAAGCCCGAAAAATCAGGGAAACCCCTGCCTGGACCGGGGATCTGGCAGCCCTAGCAAGGGGTGATAAAAGTAGAAAACTGTGGAACTAAAGGGACAGATTTTGTGCATCCCTAGAAAAAAAGCTCTCCCTGCTGTTGAAGAAACAAGCAAAATAAAACCGCTTTAAAATCTTCCAGCTATGTTATTGCTGGATGTTTTAAAAACAAATGGTCCTCCTTGCATCCCAAATAGCTTTGCCGCAGAAGCACTTTACATTCCAGGCAGGCTCCACCTGGGGTGGGGGGTGGGGGATTGGGGAAAAATACCATGCTGTGTTGATCTCTTGCCGGTTTGGTAATGTTATGTTATTTTCCTGAAAGTAGGTCCAATTTAGGCAAATAGAATCTATGTGGTAAATATTTTCCCAAGATAAATAAGGCCTGCGCGTGGGGGGGGAATGTTTGCTCAATTCTTTCATTCTTCTTGTTTGCATTTTTTGCAGTATAAGGAATGACAAGATCATTTAGATGCCATTACCCACCCACCCCAAGAGTTGCAATGGAAGGAAGTTGCTACCTGGTTCATGTTGGTAAATGCATGAATTTAACTAGGCAGAATATTGTTTAAAGCAGACTTCCACGTAAGAATGAAAAAGCGCAGTGTGACACAGTAGTAGATGATTTGATGTGATCTGACACTTCAGAAATATGTTGTATACTTTGTGGGGGGGATAAGCCTACTATTACAACTGCCACTCTAAAATAAAGCTGCACCATATTTCAGATTTGCCTTGTTCTGAGGTTTGCCTTGTTCTAACTCACAAATCTGTATCAAGGCCACAGGTGAGGAGGGCTCAAGTGATGGAATGCAGCCCGATGAAAAGGAGTTTCTTCACATGGAAAACCAACATTGGGGGAGGGAAGCTAAGCTAGAACTTTTGGACCTGAGAGGAATTTCTCTCTGCAAAAGGATTTTTTTTATATATGGAGATGCATTTGGCCACATAAACCCCACAATGTAATCTCAATTGGTACTGTTCAGATTTACCACCTCAATGAAAAATAGGGTGCTTGGGAAATTCCCCTCATTTCCATTGCAAGCTGCAGCCAACTGGCTACACACAGCAATCTGTATCTCAATTGGTACTGTTCAGATTTACCACTTCAATGAAAAATAGGGTGCTTGGGAAATGATTTAAAAGTAAATAAAAGGACCAGTGGGAATTCCTAATTCATCTGGAAACAGGATCTGGTATTTCAGAACTCTCAAAATCCAGGCAGTGGAGAATTTTCTGATGTGGAGAAATTTTCTGAAGCATCCCTTCTTCAGATGAAGAGGACCCACAAAAGGGAGTAGTTCTTCACACAGCATATTGTTACATAGTGGAACTCACTGCCACAGGATGTGGTCATGGCTACCACCCTGGAAGGCTTTAAAAGGCGAGTGCAGACAGGGCGGTCACTGGCTACTAACCATGTTGGATATCTGCTCCGTCCACCAGAGGCAGTTGCTGGGGGACACAGACAGGAGGATGCAGTTGCAGTCATTCTGTTTGTGGGCTTCTTGGAGGCAGCTGGTTGGACACTGTGTGAGATGGGATGCTAGACTAGAGGAGCCAGTTCGGTGTAGTGGTTAAGAGCACAGACTCTAATCTGGGAGAACCGGGTTTGATTCCCCACTCCTTCACATGCAGCTGCTGGTGTGACCTTGGGTCAATCATAAGTTCTCTCGGAACTGTTCTCTCGAGATCAGTCTTCAAAAGAGCTCTCTCAGCCCCTTCTACCTCACAGGGTGTCTGTTGTGGGGAGGGGAAGGGAAAGGAGAGTGTAAGCCGCTCTGAGACTCTGAGTGAAAGGCAAGGTATAGATCCAATCTCTTCTTCTTCTTTTTTGCTCTGATCCACCATGGCTCTTCTTATGTTCTTATGTCTTTGTATGTTTTTCTTCAACACCACTCGAGAGACAACAGCATCCTTCCCTACCTTTCACAGTCACTAGTCAATAAAACCTGGGAAAAGAAGTCCTCCTTTAAATCTGGATTTTCTTTCTTTCTTTTTTTGTATATTTATTTATAGGATAGAAAAGAAAAAAGAAGTATACAGTATTTTGAGTCTAATTTTCAAACTTGTTATTTAACCATGCATATACTCAAGCCCATCTTTTGCAATACAATTCTTCATCTTTTCCTTGTAATATAATATTTAACCTATCCATTTCCTCAATTTCCAACAATCTTTGTATTAATTCCTCTCTTGAAGGTGTTCTATCTGATTTCCAACATTTAGCAACTAATATTCTTGCAGATGTTAAAATATAAGTTGTTATATACAGATCATTTTTTCATAGCTATCAGGAATCATATTTAGTAAAAAGACTTCTGGTGTAAACAGTAAATAAATATTTGTTATTTCCATTATTATTTTGTGTATTTTATGCAAATAGTTCTGAATTATTCCACCACATGTGGTAAAAAGTTCCTACATTGTTTTTATATTTCCAGCAATTATTTGTCATATTTAGGTAACATTTAGCTATTTTATCAGGTGGATTTTCAGTGGATCCTAAATGAGACAAAAATGGTATCTGGCAAACTAGGTTCATGGGGTAAATTTAGCCTGTCTATTCAGCAACGTTTGAAGCCTACCTCCAGCCTCGGCAGCCTTCTTCCAACTTGCTGAGCAGAGTGGCTGGATCTACCCTCATGACTCGGTCTGTAGCTATCCATTCTTAGTAATCTGGGGACATATTTGCCTATACAGATCAAAAAGTGTTAGAAAGAACACCCATTATGATTTAGTGAATAGAGTGTTGGACTTGAACAAGGAAGGCTGGGGTTGCATCTCTTGCTCAGCTCTGAAGCTCACTGATTAACTTGGCCCAGTGACTCTTAGGTGTTAAACTACCTCTCAGGATTGCTGTGAGGCTAACATGGGGTTATCCCTGTATATTGTGCCCAACACTCTTTGGAACAGTGATGTCTTTTTAAAGCTTGTATTCCTAGGGTAATAAAGGTTTCCCTTGCTTGACTCTACGGTGCAGTGCTCATCTCCGTTTCAAACCCAAAGAGCCAGCGCTGTCCAAAGACATTTTCCATGGTCATGTGGCCGGCATGACTAGACGCCAAGGCGCACGGAACACTATTACCTTTCCACCGAAGCAGTACCTATTTATCTACTTGCAATTTCTTGCTTTTGAACTGCTAGTTTGGCAGGAGCTGGGACCAGAGACGGGAGCTCACTCCGTCATGCGGCACACTCAGGTCTCAAACTGCTGAACTACCTACCTTCTGGTCTGCAGTTCAGCGTCTGGCCATTTGCCACTCTAGAGCAAAATTTTCTCTGTTCTACCTTGTGATACCAAGGAAGAAGCAAACAACACATGGATTGACAATGTTATTCCAGAGATATATTCTTTTTTTTTTTATTGCATACAAGTATGAGCTGGTGGGGCTCACAATTATTCACCATCTTAACCGAAACTGGAAAATGTTAATGAGGCAGTTTAAATACTTGCAGCTTCTCAGTCATGTCCCTCTGGGACTATTTATCTGTTGATAACCATGTTTACAGCAATAAAATAGTGATTAAACATAGAGATTGCCAAGAGTAGGCTCTCATATTGACCATTACTTTAACAATGTTGGAAGATAAATGAAAGATGCAGGAAGAAGAAAGAAAGGATGGCATAGCGTGGATGGATGAAGAATAGAAGGACCTCATCAAATCACTACGGCAAGATTCACATCAGAGGTGAGCTACAAGATGTGAGAGTAATGATGAAGTGAAGGAGAAAAAACAGCCAATGGATAAAATACAAGAGGCATGCTAAGGCATAAATCTTCAACCAGAAGCAAGTTGGACTTTGTAGAAAAGGAGATGCTTTTGTGCACTGCAGCCAAATTGTGTCAAGAGTATTTGCATGACCAAACAGAAATAGGGTAGAACCAGCATGGGACCTGTTATGTATGTGGACCACCACTAGGGGTCTGCAGCAAAGACTGGAGCTTGGCTCCCCTGGACAATAGGAACATAGGATCCTAGTTCCCCCCCAGCCCCAACCAATAGCCACTCTGGCGGGAAATTCAAACCCTCCAATGGACTAAGGCTGTGCTGGGTGGGTGTGTATATAGTTGGCCTTGCAGGGCCGTTTAGTTAGTCTTGTGATAAGTACAATAAACGTGTGCAAGAGCATGTTGTCATCCGAGTCCTCCATGCGGCAAACTCAGTACTTTTCAGGACCAGCAGGACTTCCCCACCTGAAGCACTTATTCAACCTAAAACAAAAATTAAAACCATGGGGTACCTCTTTATTAGGACCAACCAAAATGACACAAACCAACATGCAAGCCTTCTAGTTCTGCAGGATGCTTTATCAGGCTGGATGCTAAAAACAGAACAAAGGGAGAAGGAGAGGAAAAGGACACCTTTCAGGGTATGGTATTGAGGTCTGTTTTTCGGCATGCTGCTTGGCTGACTTCAGTGGGATCCAACCTGATGAGGAGTTCTAAGAAACTCAAGAGCCTGAACATTGCTGTGTGTCATTTTGGTGGGCCCTAATAAAAGGTATTATGTGGCTTTTGGTTTTGGATTAACATGGCAACCTGCATCCTCTTCTATGGGCATCTGCTGTCAGTCAAAAGTGGTCATCCTCCAAATTCCATCCAGGTGGAGACTGAGGCTCTCCTTCTTTCTTCTTGTCCTCCTATGTAATGTAGGAAGGGGCAGACAGCAGTGGCTGATGCATACAGCTGGCCATTATTTGTTCACCTATCTAAGCAAGCAGGGGATGATGGCTGTCACACAGAGGGAAAGGATATGTGAGTGAACACCTGTCGCTGCTCATTTGCTTGAGTGGGTGAGTGGGAGCCAATAGCAAGCAGGAGCAGCAACAGCTCTTTGCTTACCTGGCCTTTCAATCTGCATTTTATGCCAATACTAGATTTCGAGGGTGATGTGGGACAGCATCCTGCTGGAACCCAAAATCTAGCTCCAAAAGCACACATGTTCAGCCACTGAATTTCAGGAAGAAATTGGGAATTAAGATAATTTATCCTAACCGTACCACACAGACCCCAGGGAATTAAGTTCCATGCACAGAGATCCCAAAGCACATTTGACTGCCAAGACACAAAGCAGCCACATGGGAGACACAAGGGCTTCATAACGTGCAAATTATGTTTATGCTTTTTAAAATCCAATAAAACTCAATAAATTGTTTTTTTTAAAAAAAAACACGTGCAAATTGACCCTGAGCCTTGGTTCCTCTCTTAGACATAAATTAGATGTGTCAGCTATATATCTAGGGGATGAGCCTCATTGCTGCCCTATTCATATGCTCTTTGTGGACAGGAGTACAGTTCCCCACAAGGAGAGCCACATGCTGCGAAATCATGTGCTGATTCCTGAGAGCCGTCCACTCTAGAGGAGAAATTGTCTTCTTGCCATAGTAGCAAAAGTATCTTAGTCAAAGGCACCCTGGTGATGTACTCAGAAACAATCAATTAAGGAGTGAGGATACAAATTCCTCTCTCAAGGGCATATTGTACCTTCCTGCTTTAATGCCTTTTTCATTGTAAATAGAATGGGAATTAAAGCATAACGTTTCTATTAAACAGAAGGTAGTGTTCATGTAAATGTAGTGTAAGGCAATGAGGGAATTAATAGTTTACTTAGGGTGAAAAAGCTTGTTTGTTCATTATTTTGAAAGTTAGAAATACCACTTAGACCAGTAGTGTCAAACTCATTTGTCAGGGCTGCATCTAACGTAAATATCCCCTTGTCAGGCTGAGCCATGTGTGCCATAAAATGTAATGCTAGGTACCAGAGATATAAACTGTATAAAGGACAGCAGCTGGTAAGCTTTTGAGTTGTATCCTCACTGCAAGGCCCCATTGCAAAGGAAAACCCTAGGGCTGCCAAATCCCCCCGGGGGGCGGATTTCCCCCCCCCCCCGCTTTGGAGGCCTGATTTCCGACGCCGCGGAATCGGCCCCCGGGGGAAACCACACCCCAGCGTCCACGTCAGCCGGATGTGACGTGTGACGCCGGGCACACTGGGGGCGGGGCCACAGCCATTTGAGGCGGGAGCCCCCCGCCGCCAGGTAAAACACATTTGGCAACCCTAGAAAACCCATATCTGCAGACTGGATAGTTGGCAGTGCAGCACTGGGCAGATGCTCCCATGCTGCTTGACTGCTGCAGATTAGATTGTTCTGCCATGCTGAAGCCACAATTGGAGTGGCTCCACCCACCCCTGAGCAGCCTCCTGTTCCCTCCCTTGCACAAGTAGCTCATGGGCCACATAAGTGCCCTGGGTGCCCTGGAAGGGCCAGTTCCGGCCCCCGGGCCTTATGTTTGACACCCTGGCCTATAGATACTTGCTTCAAGCTGGAATGAGTCTTGTTAGTCTTTTAAATGCCTCTCGAGCCCCATGAGGGGCCCGGCGGTGGACCTGCAAGGCCGGCGGGAGTGCAAGGAAGCCCCGCAAAGGCCCTCTCTGGCCCCAGGAAGGCAGGGGTGGGGAGAGGCAGGGAGGAAGCAACTTACCCTCCCTCTTCTCCTGCCTCCTCCTGGCTGAATGAGGGCTGGAAGCGGGGCGGCTGGAAGCAGGGGGCGGGGCTTCGTCATGTGCCCCGCCCCCCGTACCTCACCTGGGGGAACTGCGATCCCCCGCGATCCCCCCCGAAATGACCTCTGTGTCTGACACTCCTGACTTAGATCTACTAGTGCAAATCCCAATATATTATCTTACGTTCAAACTCGATTGTCAGTACACACACACAAAAAACACCATGATGAGGTTGGGCATTTGACTGATCAATAGGGTTGACAGCTCTGGGTCGGGAAATACCTGGAGATTTGGGGGTGGAGCCTGGGAAGGGCAGTGTTTAGGGAGGGGAGGGACCTCAGCAGGGTATAATGCCATGAAGTCCACCCTTCCAAGCAGCCATTTTCTCAGGGGAACTGATCTCTTTTGTCTGGAGATCAAACCCAGTAGTGGGGGATCTCCAGGTTCCTCCTGGTGGCTGGCAACTCTACTGATCAAAGAATGATAGTACAAATTTAGCTATTTACATGGGAGTACATCCCACTGTGTTCAGTGAGACTTACCTCCACATCACGCTGTCAGTGAGCCCCTCCGTGGGATAGGTGGGATATAAATACACATAAATAAAAATAAGGCTTACCTCTGGGTAAACAAGCACTGAGTTGGTGAAGGGCTAGGGTCTTAATCATGTTTCATGTCAGTCCTGCTGGTATTAGTGAGGTGGAGATTTTGCAAAATATAAGCCTTTGTTGGGCCAGAAACAGAAAAAAAAATGTTTATTACAACACATTCATTAAACAGATCATTAAAGTTATTTGAGCAGTAGAAGCAAAAAAAAAAGCGGCAGGAGGCAATGAAAGATCTTCAAATTAGAGAGAAAAATGACATATACTTCGAATACAGCAGTCAATAATACAAGGGTTCTATTTATTTTTTAAAATGGGAAGGAAGAAAACTTTTCCTTTGCAGGTTTGCCTTAGAGTCTAACTAGAAAAGCAGTTGACAGGTGATAATGAGAGCAGCAGGCTGGTTTTCATCTACCTACGTCTTGTACATGGAGCTCTACATTGAGTGGATCAACAAACAATATCTTTCAAGCAATGAAGGAACACTGAGGTGTCATACACCAACTCTGAGGTAACATGCAAGCCAAACTTGTCACTTTTAGTCCATGATGGAGTGCAGCAATTTTTCAAAACTGGAAGAAGGGACGGTGACATTTGTCACGTCTAAACAAAGGCTTTGGACAAATTAGCTGGTAAGGCCCTTCATTTATTAGTGCTAAGTGCTGGCACATCAAAAACTGCAACATTCATACTGCTAGCACTAAAAAATAATACCTTTGCTCATGCCAGAACTGAGAATGCTGTATTCTCTATAGTAATCTTTAGTGACATATTAAGGTGAGGGCAAGCACTTTCTCCAATACTATAGACAGGGGTTGGTCAAATGTACTGATAAAGATGTGACCTGAACAGTGCCAGCTTGTAAAAACTCCGAACACAGAATTCTTTCTGACACTGGAAAGTGGTTTTTGATCTGATCCTTGTTCTTATGTCCTGCTTTTTGGTTTATTTTCCCTGGTAGCAAGAGATGGGGAGCGGGGGCTAAGGAATAACTGATTCAGTAGCATCAATATATGACACGGATGTTCTGCAGCAGCAACAAAATATGACATTAGAATCATAGAACTGGAAAGGATCTCCAGGGTCATCTAGTCCAACCCCCTGCACAATGCAGCCTAATATGATCATTCCAGTTGGATACTATGTAACTTCTTACTTGCTTTGGGGGGGGTATTTAAAGTTAATTGATCGTACATAAGCTGGGGCAGCAATGCAACTCTTTTCGGATCTACTACAGCTTATACAGTTGATTAAGGCTTGTGTTTTCATATAGTAAAGAATATGGGGTTAGATTTGCTATAGACAAAGTTGTGTGTCTGTATGTGATTGGTTGATTGTTAGCATGTGTGGGAGAGATCGGATTGCTCTCATTGTGACATTTTCTTGTCTCTCCATGTCCTTCACACTTTATTACCAGCAATAGACATTCAGTGTAGTTTGTTTAGTTTACAGATGTTAGTGGCTCTTATGTTTGCTCCATGCTATTCTAACACCTGTTTTATGACTATTCATCTTCCAAATGACAAATTATGTGAGATTTGCCCCTTTATTTGCCATTGTTCTTATCTAATTACTCTTGTTCAAAACTCTGAATGATTGCAGAGGTTACCTTAGTTATTAGAAGATCGATTCATACTTTTCCAACTGTGTTTTGTTTTTGATTTTAGTTCCTTGTGAAGGAGAAAGAGAGCACTGTAATCATATCCCCTTTTTATAACATTTGGTTTATTTACAAATGTAACATAGGGCATGACTCACAACAGTGTCTCTCTAGCTCTTTCTTTGTTAGTTCCAAAATATGCTTGCCACTATGCTCAAAATAGGCTCAGCCTCTCAGCTAAGAGGGGTCACTTTTCCCAGGAAATTTTCCAAGACATATCAGCCAGTCATTCTGGGTCATTAGCATAAGGAAGTAATAGTCAGTCAACACTTGCAAAACTGGGGGCGGGGGATGATTTTAACTGACATACCCTGAACAACAAGCACCATTACTGTCACTAATGTCACACATATCTCAAGCGACAAGGATCCATTAGATACATTCCAATCTGGCTTCTGCCCAGGCCACAGGATGGAGACAGCATTGGTTGCCCTCACAGACAATCTCTGCTGGATCAAGGTGGGTTGGTGCTGCTGATACTTCTTGATCTTACAGCAGCATTTGACACAGTCAATTATGATCTTCTGACTCACCACCTTGCTGATGCTGGAATTTGTGGGGTAGCCTTGCAATGGCTTGCCTCATTTCTCCATGGTCAGGGACAGAGGACAGTGCTGGGCAGGGGAGTATGCCTGAGGCACCCACTGGTGTGTAGGGTTCCTCAGAGGTCACTCCTTTCCCCAATGTTGTTTAACATCTATATGTGTCCCTCACTCAGCTGGTGTGGAGTTTCAGACTGGGGTGGCACCCAACTATTTCTGTTGATGGGCAGCCGACCTGATGCCATTCCCATGAATTTAGCCTAGGGGCTGTATGCCTGAGGCACCCACTGGTGTGTAGGGTTCCTCAGAGGTCACTCCTTTCCCCAATGTTGTTTAACATCTATATGTGTCCCCTCACTCAGCTGGTGTGGAGTTTCAGACTGGGGTGGCACCCAACTATTTCTGTTGATGGGCAGCCGACCTGATGCCATTCCCATGAATTTAGCCTAGGGGCTGTGGATGATGAAAGCAGAGTTGGTTGAAACTGAATCCAGATAAGCTGGATGATCTGTGGCTGGGTGGGGATGGGCCATGGTTGAGTTGCCAACTCCCAGCTCTTGATGAAGTGCCTTTTTTACTGGCACCAACTATCAGGAGCCTGGGCATGACCCTGGAAGCCAACCTGTTAATGGAGGCTCAAGTCATGAAGGTTGCCAGGCTGGCATTTTTCCAACTATGCCAGGCTTGGCAACTGGCCCCATACCTGTCATGCCCTGACCTAACCCATGCAATGGTCACCTCTAGGATAGACTACTGTAACTCACTCTGTGTGGACCTTCCCTTGAGGCTGACCCTGAAGCTCCAACTGGTCCAGAATGCGGCTGTGCACATCCTTACAGGGACCACCCCAGATTGCACATATTCAACCTGTGCTTCACGAGCTGCACTGGCTTCCGGTGAAGCAATGGATCAAGTTCAAGGTGCTGGTTTTGACTTTTAATGCCTTTCACGGTCAGGGACCCACATACCTCCGGGACCCCCTCTCTCAGTATGCCCCCAACAGAGTGTTATGCTCAGGTGCTAAAAATCTCCTGGTGGTCCCCAGCCCGAGAGAGATCCGGCTGTCCTCAACCTGGTGAAACTCTCTGCCGGAGAACATCCATGCCCTTCAGGATTTATTACCTTTGTGCAGGGCTTGTAAGACAGAGATGTTCCACCAGGCTTTCAGTTTAGGATAGAGACATGACAGCACATAGTCTGGTGCTCTCAGGTCCCCTCCCCTTACCTGCCCCCTTAGAGGATCTGGGTAGTTTCAATTTTCTATTCAAATCATTTGTCACCTTGGAACTGCTTTTGACTCAGTACTCTATATTGTGTTTTAATGCTAGTTTAACTTAACTTGGATCATTGTGTTTTTACTCTGCTGTAAGCCACCCTGAGCCCTGCTTACATGGAAGGGCAGCCTAGGAGTCGAAATAAATAAATAAATATCACACTAAGCAGTCCTGTTAAGTCCTGTTGCCATGGTTGCTGCTTGTTGACAACTCTCACAATGCCATTGAACATTCTCCTCAGACTTAACTCAGGGGTCTCCAGTAGCTTACTATTAGTGTATAGACACTTACACGACACCTCAGAGAACTATGCTTTTATTATATGGGAGCTGTAACTTACCTGGATGACATGTCAGGTTACAAAGTTTCTACATATTTGTTAAATTTACTAAGATTTTATAGTCAGCAAATGCAACTCCAAGTCAGGCATGATAATGACTAGATGGTAAAACATTGAGCTGAAGTGTTTTACTGTCCTGTAACTGTATCATTTACATCTGTGTCTGAAGTAATATTTTTCAACTGCATAAACCTGCAATAATATAAACATTATTATATTTGTTTTGCCTTATTATTGTTCCATTACTACAAAGATAACCAACCTTCTGATATTTCTTCTGTGGCTCTTGGAACTTTTAGGAAGTTAGAAATATTATTATGATCATCTTTGTAATAATGTGGTATCTGACCACACATTTCTGGCGTAAAACAGTGTGCATTAAAAATAACTTCTCATAAATATGTCGCTTTTTCATTTGTGTGTCATCTCTGAACATGAGATACAGAAGAATCCCTGCAGTACTTCAGCAAATTAAAACAAACAAACCAAGTCATCTATGTCAGCAGACTTCCCCCCACCCCTTTGCTTTAATCACAAAAGTCCACAGAAGACAGAGAAAGGAGCATGATTATAATGTTTGGCGTAATTGTTTTTTAAAAATTCATGACTGTGTTTGCATACAAGCAGGATGTGGAAGATGGAAAATCAATAGGGGAAGATCTGACTATTAGGGGCATGAGAGGAAGACAAATATCAGGATCAAAAGAGCTTTTTTTACGTATGCCCAAGGGCCCAGTGGGATTTGTTGGCTTGTCCCTGTTTTGAACAGATGGCCTCCATATTGCATCACAGCAAAGTTGCAGTGGTCTTTTTTGTATTCAAGGATCACAAATAGGAATGTACGCCTGGATATATCTGGTCCAAATATATACCCCCAAATGCCTTATTGGTATTTTCAAGCTATATTCAGGGATCCAGTGTGCTGTTTGGGATTCTCAGGAATACCGGTACGCGGGTTCCATATGTTTATGGAAATATTTGGGAATGTCCAGAGCCAGTGTTTTAAGGATCTCAGGCATGTATCATTCCCTTTTAACAGGTTTCCTGGGCAATGGGAGGGGGGAGCCAAAAGGAGGCATCTCTCCTGGCCCAGGGAAGGTAGCTTCTGGCTGGTGTGAGTCTGGTGGTGGTGCCTGGGAAAGGCAGTTCCTGGTCAGCACAAGCCAAGCACAGGGTCCGGCAGAGGTGCAGGACTGGCTGGCTCCTTCTTCCTCTCTCCTTCCTTCCCTCCTTTTTGGAGGTTGGTCTTTTTTCCAGGGCCTTTCCCCCTCCCAATCTGTACCCCTCCAAGTAGGATGGCTGGGGGTACCTTGTTCATGGGCCCATGGAACCAGACATCTTGGTCCAAATCACTTATAACATTAGTGGACAGGCAACACTGGGTCCCCTGCAATTTTGGTGTCATGTGGTTGAAAAATAGCCACTCCAGGCCTCCTCATCAAGTCCCCCCCCCCCAATAATAATGGAACCAAATAATTCTGGAATCCCAGAAAAACCCAAACCCAAATCAGGAAACAGTACTGGGAAATCAGGATACAACTGAATACCAGAATGGACGCCCTTCCAAAAATCCAAATCCAAAAACTGCCATTTTCTCCAGTTAGAGTCCATTAGCCCCTTAGTGATCAACTAGAGTTTCAGAGTATAAGCTTTAAAGAGTCAAAGCTCCCTTCATCAGACATGAGTAGGACTTGAATCTAACTGGTCTACTGCAGACCAGTACAGCTACCCTCTGAAACAGGTTTCCCCCTCCACAAGTGCCCATTCCTAGTTACAAATCCGAACCCTGTTAAGTACAAAGAATTAGCTGCAAAGTTCTTTGGGGAAAGCTGCAAAAAGACCACAAATAGATTGCAGGAGGAGCCTAAAAGATATTATCTTTGATGGAGGTGAAGCATTTATAATTCGTGAAATGACAAAGAGGCATTTAATTGGTGGAATTCAAAAATGGCCCCCGGATGCTGCTTATATGGTTACCCCATGATTTACAGAATTCCAAATTACCTCATAGTTTTTCAAAAGCAGAATTGTTGCATTAGGAATTCTCCATTGTTCCATATTGTATTTCTGAAGTTTCTACACATCACTGTGTATGCACAGTTCTTCCCCCCTTTTCTTATTGGCATGCACATTAATAAAATACTGCAAAAAGAATCTTGATGTGATTATACATACAGGTGCACTAAGATTATTTTTCTGTTGTGTTTTTCCAATGCAAGGGAGCACTTGTTTCCATCAATAAAGAGCAGATGAAAAGATTCTTAATGCAATCATGTGTACACTCACAGCAAGGTTGCTTTTTCGCCCTGTTTTTTGTACCAATATACATTCCTGCCCTCAGTTTCTTAGAGAGGAAAAATGGGAACAAAAACAGAAGAGGAGCCCTGCTGGATCAGACCCAGTGGTCCATCTAATCCATCATTTTATTTTATACATTGACCAATTAGTTACTCTGGAGGGCCAACAACAGGACCAAGGCCTTACATAAGAACATAAGAGAAGCCAATTTTGGATCAGGCCAATGGCCCATTTAGTCCAACACTCTGTCATACAGTGGTCAAAAATACCAGGTGCCATCAGGAGGTCCAGCAGTGGGGCCAGGGCACTAGAAGCCCTTCCACTGTTGCCCCCCCCCAAGCACCAAGAATACAGTGCATCACCTGCCCCAGACTGAAAGTTCCTATTTCTCCAAGCTAAAAAGCCCCAAGCGTTTTAACCTTTCTTCATAGGGAAAGTGTTCCAACCCTTTTATCATTCTAGTTGCCCTTTTCTGCACTTTTTCCAGTGCTATAATATTATTTTTGAGGTGTAGTGACCAGAACTGTACACAGTACTCCAAATGAGGTCGCACCATCGATTTATACAGGGGCATTATGATCAGTGTTCCCTCTAAGCTGAGTTAGTGTGAGCTAGCTCACAGTTTTTTTGGCCTCTGGCTCACACATTTTTGTCCTCGCTCAGGAAGGAGGGCTCCAGAGCAGACTAATTTATACAGTAGCCAAATTGCTGGCTCACCACTTTAATGCCAGTAGCTCACAAAGTAGAATTTTTGCTCACAAGACTCCAGAGCTTAGAGGGAACATTGATTATGATACTGGCTGATTTGCCTTATCCTAATGCTGCCTCATAGCACTGCTTTTCAGAGTTTTACTGCCTCTGAATGCAGAGGTTCCCTTTAGTCACCATGGCTAGTAGCCACTGATAGGCCTCTCTCCTCCATGAATCTGCCTAATCCCCTTTTTAAGCTGTTCATGCCTGTGGCCATCACTACATTCTCTGGCAGTGAATTCCACATTTTAATCACTTGCTGTGTAAAGAAGTATTTCGTCTTGTTCATCCTGAATCTACTGCCCATCAACTTCATTGGATGCCCTAAGTTTCTAGTGTTTGGGGAGAGGGAGAAAAAGTTCTCTGTATCCACTTACTCTACCCTGTGCCAAATTTTATAAATTTCTGTTATGCCCCCTTGTATTTTTCTCTTTTCTCAACTGAAAAGTCTTAACTAAATTAGTTGAAAGCTGTGGTATGCTGTGCATACTTTAATTCTGAGATGCATTCTTGCAAAATGAAATAAATGATGGAAATTGCTAATTTCTAGTGGAATTCTGTTTAATCAAACAGATATTTAAAAACTGGGATGTTAACCAGTTGTTTTTCATATCCACTAACCATTGATGCTGGGAAAGATTGAAGGTCAAAGAAGACGGGGACGGCAAAGGATGAGATGGTTAGACAGTGTCATAGATGCAACGAACATGAAATTGAGTGAACTTCAGAGGACAGCAGAAGACAGGAGGGCCTGGCGGGAGCTGGTCCATGGGGTCGCGAAGAGTTGGACTCGACTGTGCGACTGAACAACAACAAAAACCATTGGAGCTTCTCAGATTCATGCTCCTCCATGATGAATAAGGAACATGTGAAAATCTCAATCCATTCAAAAGAAGCATTCACCAACAATGGTGTGTGTGTGTGTGTAAAGGTGATCAACAGCATTTATGAATCAATCAATGACATTTCTCACTCAGCACCAGGTTTATAAATCTAGCTGTACCAAAACCATCATATTACCACTCTGTCAATCTCACATGACTCACTTTTAATGTGTTTCATTCACTTTCACAAAATGACTTATGACTCAAAACCTTTGCTTGTCTATGCAAAATTAGCCCCCACACCACCCCAATCAGGACATGATGATCCTGGGAAGGGTATATGATTCTTCATGCAAGAATAAAGATGGCTGTATATTCCTAGCATCAAAAACTATTTGAGTATTTAGAGTCCTTTGATCTACACAGAAATAACATTCTACAATCATCTCCAATTTGAAAACATGATACAAATGTTTAACAAGTACTGATTTTATTGCAACAATGATCATTTACATCAGAGAGCTTCACTTTATGGTCTTACCCTTGACAAACATATTTATCATCTGCACGCTTGTTGAAAAAAAGTTTGGGGTATGCTCTTTGAATCAATATCCTCATTACTTTTAATTAAAATGGAATGAAGACACATGGGAACTAATTTGAATAGCATTTCCATCTCAGATTAAAGATTCACAAGCATTTCACAGTGCTTGCAGTAGTCGAAAGCACAAGTAGTGTTTTCTAATAAGAATACTCATACATATTTGGATGTGTAAAAAATAGCAATGTACTTAAGATAATTAAAGCCAGTTTACACAACCGCTTTTGATTACATGATAATTACATCTGTCACTTGATGGTGATGATTTGGTTAAACTGAGATGCCTGCTGTGTCAACTAAAACTCTTTAGTGGTACCTTTCAGTATAATCTGTCACTTGATGGTGATGATTTGGTTAAGCTGTGTCAACTAAAACTCTTTAGTAGTACCTTTCAGTATAGTAGAACTTGCAATGATTTGCCCAATTAAGGCAGCTGTTGAAATGAGTTAGATGATTCAATTTTATCAATACATTCTCTTTTAATACCTGCTTGAGGGTCATATAATTTGTTCTTTGGGGAAGGGGGTCAGTTCTGGCATTGTCTTCCTTGAATCTTTGCTTAGTCAAATTGGTCAGTGCCCATCTACTTTCATATTCCTATTACGTTTGTAGACATTTAGTCAAAAGAGACACTTCTTACTTGATAGCTTTATGTGAAATATCAGACTCTGGATATGGTGCATCTCCAATGAAAAATGCTTATGTATGTGCCATTGTTGGATGAGCTAACAGTGCAGATAGTACAACCAAGTCTTGACAGAAATCAGAACACAACGATAAGAGTTTTTAAGCCCCCAAATATAAACATTTCTGAGATCTATACCTATCTTCCTGAATTTTTTCTGCATGCCTTAACATTCTTCAGATTTTTCTCCTGAGCAAGAATCTACGAAGTAAACACAATACATCAGTAGCAAGTCTGCTCTCAGGATTTATCAGCTTTGGAGAGTTTGTTCATATGTTGACAACCATTGCTGGAGAGAGGCCGCAGACACACCTACAGCACAACTTGATACAGTTATGTGGGACCCTCTGAGAGATGTAACTAATCTTATCATTAGTCTTTTTGCTGGAAAGAACAAATGCAGAAGACAGAACTCTGACGTGATTTGCTTCAAACTTCTGACCAGCTTTGAAGGATAGCCAAATACAGAGTCCATTGCAGTAATGTAGTCTGGAGGATTCAAGAGCATGACTGCTACTCACTAAGTTAGAATCTACCCCATAAGTCTGTAGCCTTCTCACCAGAGAATTTGAAGCTGGTAAAATAATGGGAACAATGAAATCACTTTGGCTACTGTTGCAACTTGACTGTCCGGCCAAACCTCAGTGATGCATTTAGGAGAACTATTTTATAATGTTATACATGATAATTGTACATTACTTTGATGATTAATGGATAAGCAATTAACGTAGTAGAGTTTAGGTTGCAAGCTTGCCACCTGTATTCTGTCTCTTTAATACACTTTTTACATTGTATATGACTTAGTGATTTTTAAGCACTAATAAATTATTGTTATTGCTGTTATTATTTAGTAAACTGAGCCAATCAACATGGATGAGCAGGGGAGAGAGATCCCCATCCATTATCACCATCCCTTTATCCCCCCCCCCTCCCGCAACATCCCATCCCCAGGCCCACTTCAATCATGGTTGAGTTTCAATTACATCAATCTCAGCTGAATTTCAGTGGACTTGCCCGCCATTTCTCATGAATTATTTTCATTCTTTTACTTTTTCTTTCTGTTAAGTAGTCCTAGAGGTCGTTCTGAAGTTGAATATAGGGGAGGGGGCTGAAGCTTAGATACAATGTGTTCACTAAAATATTAATACCGATCTCAGCACTTCACCAAGTTTATTATCCTGTGAGCATAAATCTTGTACATTTTATTTGACAGAAGAACTGAGTATGACAAGAATGAATTCTTGGGTGGAGGCAGTTTGTTGGAAATGAGTTCTGTGAGAAGGCGTAGATTTTGTAGTACCACCATATTACGTAACAGAATCCTTCCTTCAGGTTGTCTGGCGATGAGGCAGCCTGTATGCATATGTTAAGAGGATTTGACAAAAAGACATCATCATGTCACAATAGGGGTAGTTGATCATAACTTGGCAACAGAAGCATTTGTCCTTGGCAAAACCAGACTTCTAAAACATAGATACAGAAACACACTTATCACACATACTTGTCTTCAGCAGTCATTTTAAAACAATGTTAAAATATTGTTTTAGATTCAGTCACAGATTTTTGAAAAGCATGTGTGCATGTTGTGTCTGCTTGCAGTGTCATTTCACTAGAGATGATTCTCTGGTGACTTCCATTTCTTTGTTATTTCAGAATTTCTCACTGTATTATGAGCCACTCAGCTAAGAAAATTTCCAGAATTATTTCCAGAATGGGATCATGAACAGTTTGCTGAAACTTTCACTTCATTTTCATCCCCCCCCATGTTACTAGTATACATAGATCAAACATTGCAAAAAGCAGTCTGATACATGCTTGCAGAGTGGTAAAACACCACATAAACAGAATCTTGGTAAAGCTGTCATTACAACCACATCAAGATTCTCTTTTTTGCATTGTTTAACCTGTGCACATATGCACATCAGTGACATAGAGGGGAAGACAGATGGAAATGAACTGAAGGAGCTGGAAGTTGCAGCCTGCTCCCATATATACCTATCCAGACAATACATATGTCTTTATAAGTTCCACTTTGTGCTCCCCCATCTTCTAAGGCAGGTGGTCATGTAGGGCCTTTTTGGTGGTGGCCACAGTTATACAATACACTTCTCCTTTCCATTCTCTTAGTATTGTATTTGGCTGTTTTACAGCAACTGGCTAAGACCTGTTCTATCAGAGCAAACTTTTAATTTGCGGAGAATTAGACCTGTGACTGTCTCCATGACACCGGCGTCTTACTGATTTATGAGGGAGGGTTTCCTGGTTTTATTGTTTTAACACTGTTTCTATTTTGTTGGAGATGAATTTCAGAATATATTGGGGTTTTTTTAAAAAAAGATGTTATTCTGATCTACTGTGTTATGAACCATCTTAGGCAAGAACATGGAGGGCAATAAGATCTAAATAAATAAGGGAACAAAATAAATGCAGTGTGGCAAAATGGGTACGAAAGCTCTCTTGGCAAGATTTGGACATCCCAAATGGTACACTGGAGAATTCCAATGTACCAGATCCAGTTAAAAATCAAAGCTAGATAATTCTGAACTTCGAAATCTAGGGCGAAAACTGGAGACAGAAAGTTTTGAAAGCATCCCTACTCTGACCTGCCAAGATTTTGCCCTGGCTTCATCCCTTCCCTGTCAGATTACTTCTGGTTATATCTTCTCCTTCAAGGTTTGCCCTTCCTCTGCCTTTCCAGAATACATCCCACTTACTCCATCTAGGATGCCAAAACCAAATTTTTTTTAGCTTGGTCTCGATTAAATATTTCATGTGTTTCACTGGTTCTGGACTGAAGGCAATGGGAGGGGAAGAGTTACGTCCTTATACCACCGCAAGGAGACCTCCCCCCCCCCAACTTGATTCAGTCTAGCTTGATCTTGTCAGATCTTGGAAGGCAAGCAGGGTTGGCCTTGATTAATACTCGGATGGGAGACCACCAAGAAAGTCCAGTCTCACTACTCAGATGCAAACAATGGCAAAGCACATCTGAACATCTCTTGCCTTGGAAACCCCATAAGTTAGCTGTGACTTGGCAGCACTTTACAAACACCCCCCCACACACACACACACACTACAAAGCTCTGTTGAGGCTCTGTGTTTCCCAATGCAAAATAACATACAAATTTGGCTCCTGTTTGACTCACTCCCCCCCACTCAAGCAGCCAGTTAACTAATGTCAGTAAACTCTGATTAAAAATGTATTTCCCCGTCTTCCTTTTTCCATAACAACAAAATGGATTTATTCCATCCTGCTGTGAAACCTTTATGCTTGGTTAAAATCGTATCTTCGTTTTGAACACAGAAAACACAGGAATTGCCATATCAGATCAGCCCAGTGATCCATCTCGGCCAGGATTTTGCCTCTAGCCATGGCCCCTACCTGGAGGGAGCATAATGAAGCTGTTTTTAAAAGGCAGCTTGCTAACACCGTGCACAGTATGTCCAATATGCCATTACCAAGAGAGCAAGCAGGCCCTTAATCTTATTCAAATTAAAGGAGATTGTGAGCTGTTTGTTAGAAACTGCTCAGGCTGTCAGGAGGTAGGAATCAGATTAAGTCCTTATTCCCACCCAAAGATTTCCCTTTTCCCCTCATTTCCTTGTGCTTTTTGGTAACCAGAAGGTTTCCGCACTAACTTGCCTTAATTGTCCAGTCAGTGGGAGCTAGGCAAAAATTAACTCTACTTCTTCCAGGCTGGAAAAGATTAATATCAAGTAGCATCAAAGGTCCAGCCCTAGTGTGCTGGTGTGGGTCCGTAAACAATGTGGGGTCTGAATCTCCATTCTGCTATGGAAGCTCACTGGCTAACAGTTGGGTCAGTCCAGGGCTGGCTCACTCACTAGGTGAACTAGACGTTCGCCTAGGGCAGAGCCATCATGAGGGTGCCGAACTGAGCCCTCCCCCCGCCAAAAACTGACCTGCCTGCCTGACGAAGGGCCAGTGACTGGTGCCCATCTGTCTTTTTCCCGGCCCTCCTCAGGCCCCACCAGCTTCCCCTTCCCATCCGTCTCTCTGGGGCGGGCAGCCGGAGGAGCAGGGTGGAAGGGGGGGCTGAGGAAGAGTCGGTTTTAGGGAAGGGCTGCAGAGAAGAAGCCACATGGAGCAGCCGAGTGGCCGGTTGGACCCACCCCCTGACTGCCCTCCTGCCCGGCCCATGATCCTCTCTGCACCAAGTCAGAGGCGCCCCGGGCCCACTGGCCCAGCAGTAGCTGGCTTCCCAGCTGGGGGGAAAGGGAGTGAGGAGCAGATCCTTGCGGGGTGGCTCGCATGGGGGGGGGGGAGCTCAGAAGCTGACTCACCCTGGGAGCCCGGAAGCGCGGGGGTTTTTTTTGGCTGGCCAGGGGAGCTTCAGAAAGGCAAGCCTTCTTCTTCCTGGCCCGCACTTGAAGCGGGATGGGGGATCTTTCCCAGCAACGGGTGGGGTGGGTGTAACAGTGGCCAGCACTGCAGGAGTATTGCCAGCATTCCGAGGTAAGGCACACAGGAGCCCAGAGACGTTGGCAGAGGCACGTCAGGTGGTGGGCACCTGCAGCTGTGCTCTCAGGCCGAGTGAGGCAGGGCTGCTGCAGCAGCAGGAGGCCTCCAGGCCTGGAGCAGTGCCGGGGGGGCTTCTCCCGCCCGCAGAACTGCCGGACTCTGGCAAAGCTCCCTCAGGAGGCTGGCACTCAGCCCGGTGCCTCAAGGAAAGTGGCGCACTAGTCAGCATCGATAAAAGTGCCTTTGAGCATGTGCAGAGTGGCTTTCCAACACCCTTGGGCTACCGCCCCTGGTACCCTGCACCACGGGAGAAGGACGGGCTGAGGTCAAGCACCTGTATCGTGGGAATGGAGCTTTTCCCATGGGGGGGGTGCCGGAAGCCTGCGAGAGGCCTTCCGACTGCGGGTGCGGAAGCCTAATTCTTCCTCCCGGAGACTCCTGCTAGGGTAGGTCTCAGGATCAGGTGACAAGGTTTGCCGGGGGGGGGGGTACCAGAAGGTATCCTTGCCTAGTGAGCAAAAAAAGCTGGGGCCGGCCCTGGGTCAGTCACACATTCCCAGGCTAACCTCTCTCAGAGGGTTGCTATGAGGATAAAATGAAGAAATGGAAAATGGTGTAAGCCAATGGGTCCCCAACTGGGGAGAAAAATAGGGTACAAATAAAATAAGATTAAAATAAATAACATCATTAATCCCATATTGGTATGTCTAGCAAGTCTCAATGATTTTCAGCATTGTCAATCAACTGGATAGGCTTGCAGCAATGACTGCACCAGTTTTTGGTCTTGGCATAGTGGAGCCTAATGGAGAACAACAGAACTCCTTGGATAAGGAATGAGAAAATATAGAGAAAAAGAGAGAGAACCACCTTGATAGGTCACCTCTGACCACTAATGCCATTTACACTGAAAAGGAGAGGAGGACCAGCCGTCTCATCCGTTTGAAGATAATGGTATTTGAGTAATGGCATAACTGGTGCGGCACAACGTTGGAGGAAAACTTGCTAAACACATTTTGAGTTGGAGAACCAAAATGGTATAGCATTTAGAATGTTGGCCACAGACTAAGGAGATCTGAGATCAAAGTAGATGAATTTCATTGGGTTACCTTGGGCCAGTCATTCTCTTTCAGCCTAACCAACTTCACAGGTTGTTTCAAAGATAAAGTCAAGGAAGGGAGAAATACATATGCCACCTCGAGTTTCTGAGAGGAAAGCCAGGATATGAATATGATAGAGGTAGTCAATACTGGAAAATCTCCTCCAGGAGTGTTCCCCCAAATCTATGGTAGAGGACCCCAGAATTCTGTACCAGATCCTGATCATTTCTAGAATTTGTTTGCAAGCTGAAAGCCAGCTGGTACTATATTTAGGATTACCAGTCTGGGTTAGAAAATACCTGGAGACTTTGGGGGTGGAGAGGGTGGGGTTTGGAGATGGGAGGGGCCTCAGCATAGTACAATGCCATAGAGTCCACCCTTCAAAGCCGCCATTTTCTCCAGGGGAGCTGATCTTTGTCAGCTAGTGATAATTGTAAAAGTGGGAGATCCCCAGGCCCCACACCATTGGAATAGGTCTCTGTAGCTGTGGACTTTTCTATTAGTAGATATATAATGTACTTTAGGTTTTTGTACTATAATGAATGTGTATAAGATATACTAGGGTCTCTATTATATGTAAATCAATATATGAAGACAGAAGTGCATATTAGTAGAGTGTGTTTTGTTCTAACATGGTGTTTCTTTATGTTTGTCTAACTTTGCCGTGTTCCCTTTGTGTTTGTTGCCCACCTGGAGGCTGGCAACCCTACCTATGTTTGGCAGAGTGTAGATATGCCATAAGTGGAGCAGAAGGTGTTTAAAGAATAAAGTTGATTTATTAATAACAGAATAAACTTTGTAAGAAAGAGGAGAGAGAAAGAAAATTCTAACTGTCTAACTAGCTAGGAGGAAGTCAGTAACAAATTGTTCTCAGCAGGAGCGGGAAGAGCCCTAACTGAACCAATCAGGAGACAAGAAGGAGACTATTTGAAAACAGTAGAAAGTCCCTAATCTCACTTTGCTAACTAGTTGTCCCCTCTGCTGCCCCCTGCAGGATGTTCTTGTCATCTTCTTTATCAATGCACAATAGACCTTGCATATTCCAGCACTATATTCCTGCCATGCTCTGCTGTGACAGTTTCACTCATTTAACCCAAAACCTTCTGAAGGTGCCACTCTGCAAACTGGTAAGATGACCAACTGCTCATTCATATGTATTCTCTGTGGTGGCTCTTACCTTGCAGAACAGCCTGCCTAAGGAGGGCAGGAAGGCCCCCACACTTTTGTCATTTAAATGTTCAGGAGGGCATTTTTATAAAGGGATTAGAACTGTAGTATAATCAAACAGCTCAGCGAATCACTTTTATAAGGGTTAGGACTGTAGTCTATTGCAATGTTAATTGTTATGTATCACCTTGCTTTTCCTGCATGGTCTTCTAACTATATTGCACTTTCTGCATTATTGTATTAGACAGGTTGGGGGGGGGGGTTTGCACGGTTTTCCGACTCTGTAATGTTAGTCCCACTGCAATGTTTTGCTGCTTGTTTGAATTTATATATATACTAGGAAAAGGCCCGTTGTGGAAATAAATACAATGAGCTCTAGAAAGAGGCTCTGGGAGAGTGCTCTGGCCTTAGGCACTCAGTGTCAATCTGCTGTGGCGACCTCAGCAGGGTATGACACCAAGTCCACCATTTTCTCCAGAGGAACTGATCTCTGCTACCTGAAGAGCAGTTGTAATTTTGAGTGATCTCCACCCCTCATCTGGAGATTGGCAGCAATGGCTCCCCATGAGGGAATGGCTGGTTTGGAGGGTGGAGTCTATGGCATTGTACCTTTCTGAGGTCCCACCCCTCCTCAAACCCCACCCTCTCCAGGCTCCACCCCTCAAATCTCCAGGAATTTTCCAACCTGGAGTTGGCAACCCTATCTTCTTCCCAGCCAACCATCAACCTACCTTTATCTGCCCCTCTGATGTCAGCTTTCCATCTCCTCCCCCCTCTCTCCTGGAGAGCAGTTAATTCTGAGTGATCTCCAGCCCCCACCTGGAGATTGGCAACAATGGTTCCCTGTGAGGGAATGGCTGGTTGGGAGGGTGGAGTCTATGGCATTGTACCTTTCTGAGGTCCCAGCCCTCCTGAAACCTCACCTTCTCCAGGCTCCATCCCTCAAATCTCCAGGAACTTCCCTCTCCAGGGGAACTGATCTCTGCCATCTGGAAAGCAGTTGTAATTCTGAGTGATGTTCAGCCTCACCTGGAGATTGGCAACAATGGTTTCTCCCAACAGGCACTAAGGGTACCTCAGAACACATTTTACCTCAGAACAGCAACAACAAACTGTTTAGAATGTTAGAGGCAAAGGCCAATGAGGCCACATATGCAGATGACCTCTGTGCTCCAAGGCAAAGGCCAGTCAGACCACATATGCAAATAACCTCTGTGTTCTGACTGGCTATGGGGGAGGAAACAGCAAACTGCTTAGAATGTTGGAGGTGAGACTCAGGCAATTCAGCCAGTGCATAGGGACAGCTTCTGAATGACAGATCATGAAGCCAAAGGCTGTGGGTGCCATGTGGAATGTTCAGCAGTGTGCCACCACCAACAGATAATTATTATATATAGTAGGAGAAAGGCCCATCGTGGATCGTTCCCAGGTGAGGGGTGGGGGGGCCAGGAGGGGGAGGGGGCCTCTGGGTGGCCCACACCATGGGCAGCCACACAGTGTAGAGGGGAAACAAAGAGGGGCATTAAACGGAACCTTCAGAAGGGCTCAGAACTCAGGCACTAACGGTGGCTGCTGGAGCAGAAGCGCAGCAAGCAAATGTCCTCTGTCCTGAGGTGAGCCAAACGACATCTTCTCTCCAGTGGTGAAGGTGCCAGAGTCACCGGAGTAGCTGTCCTGTGTGCCTGAGGTGAAGTTGTCTTGTGAGTTGAGTTCCAGCACCTGCTGCTTCTGTGGCCGGGATGTAGCCAACCTAGCCAGTGGCCAGGGACCCGCCTGCAAGTGACAGTTGAGGTGGCCAACTGATTTTGGTGTGAATGGAATCTCGCCACCACATAGGACAGAAGCCACCCCAAATCGGCTTTATTTTATTTATATATAAAAAATTTTTGAGTCTTAGTGAGAATGGTTTTGTATAGATGAAGGGAAAAAAAATAAAGTACATATTAATTGGGTGATATGATCACCATTAATTCCCCCCATCCAGGAAAACACTCTCTTTTAATCAGCTGTTCTGCATTCTGTAACAAAATGCTAATGGAGCCATAAGTCTGGCCTTTCAACGTAGAGGAGGTTGAGATTGGACAAGGAAGAATGATTTAGCATCTATAAGGCATGACCACAGGAAACCTTACTGCTTTCCATGTCAATCTAGCCATTCACATTAGACTGTACCAGAGAATAGATTATGATGTCTGTGGTAGTCAGGCAGTGATTGGCTAGGACAAAACACCACTTTGACTAATAACACTCTATTATAAAAGCTGAGAGAGCTCCCTCTGCTGGCAAGCAGAGGCCTCAATAATGGGCCAACTCTATAGAATTCAAATGGCCATGGAGCTCCCTGGTTGTGTTTTCAGCTAACTGCCTAGATAAATAGTTGTGACTACCCATCCTGCACTCCTGTTGCAGAAAGGGAGGGCTTCCTGCTTCCAAAAGAGAAGGGCTTCCAGAAGGGAGGGCTTCTAGAAGAGGCAGCTATTATAGAAAGGGGGGGGTCTACACCTGCAGGAGCAAAATGAGTCTTGTGTTGATTATATTTCCAGTAATATGCTAGAATAACCCCTTGTCCTTAATTTCCAGTAATGTGCTAGAATATCCCCTTCTCCTTAATCAGGAGGTTTCACAGTCAGCTGTGCTTTTAAAGTATGGTTTAGTATTTGTCATTTTAAAGGCAAGCCACCAGTGATGATTATGAAATTGTATGTTATTTATAAAGAAAAGGGGTTAAATAACATTAAAATACCTGTGTTTATAAAATTATAGTGCAAGCTTTAAAGAAGGAGGTCTTTTGACATTCAGGAGTATGCTGGGTGCTCAGCAGAAGAGGCAATGACTGGGCAGCCATTTCTGCAAGAGCAAATAGTCATAGGCCTGCCTTGACTGGATTTCATAGAATCATAGAATGATAGAATGTTAGAGTTGGAAGGGACCTTGCAGGTCATCTAGTCCAACCCCCTGCACTCTGCAGAAGCATAGCTGAAAGATAGCCCTACATACCTACAACATACCCAAAAGATGGCTGTCCTGCTTCCGCTTGAAAACATCCAGTGAAGAAGCATTCACCACCTCACCAAGAACCAAGAAACCCAGTGGGGCAAGCTGGGAAAGAGCCAGTCTCCCCATCCCGCATCCAGGTCTCAGTCACGCATGCCAGGTCAGCCCATTGTTCCAACACAAAGTCCCGAAGGACTGTGGTCTTATTGTTAATAGACCTGGCATTGCACAACACCAGTGCCGGAGGAGGGTTACCAATCCTGACCCCACTGCTGACAATCCTTGGGATGGGCCGCAGGCTGGAAGGGCGCTGAGCCATTCTATTTCTCAGCGTCCTTCCCTTAGTATACTGCCTGGGCGGTGGTGGGGCAGAGAGAGCTCTGACAGAAACTGCTCTTTTTCAAGAACAGTTGTGCCAGAAGTATGGCTTGCCCAAGGTCATCCAGAAGCTGTGAGTGGAGGAGTGGGGAATCAAACCCGGTTCTCCCAGATTATTTATTTATTATTTTAATTTATACCCCCATCCTCCCCGCAAGCAGGCTCAGGGCGGCTTACACTAATTGGTACTCTGTACCATAAAACCAAGGAGCTGCAGTGGCTCAGGTGGTTAAGACGCTGAACTGCAGGCTGTGGAAGGTCAGTAGTTCAGCAGTTCAAGACCCAAGTGTGCCACATGACAGAGTGAGCTCCCGTCTCTAGTTCCAGCTCCTGCCAACCTAGCAGTTCGAAAGCAAGAAATTGCAAGTAGATAAATAGGTACCACTACAGTGCGCTGGCTCTTCAGCTTTCAAATGGAGATGAGCACCGCAACCCTAGAGTCGGATTCGACTGGCTTTCAAGCAAGGGAACCTTTACCTTTACCATAAAACCATGTGCGAAATTTAAACAACTTACAACAACAGCAGCAACATTAAACATTAAAAGCAATCCAACAATTAACAATTAAAGTGCTAGTGGTGGATTTCCACACACTTAACCACTACACCAAACTGGTCCTCTGGCTTCCCTAATTAATGGTATTAGATGACCACCAGACAGAAACATGTTTGAACTGAGTAACTCAGTTCAACCTGCAAAATTAGAAACTCACAATTCCAAACTATATCAGTACTAACACAGGATATTTAAAAACAGGATTTAATTCTTAACCTTTTACAAATGTTTTCTATAAGGAGATACAAGAATAAAAAAAGGATGGAAGATTCTGCTGGAAAGGAATTAATAGGCACACAGCAGGATCTAGTGGTTAAGGTTTTGTAATGGGAACTTGGAGACCAAAATGCAAATCCCCACATAGCTGTGAAGCTTGTGATATGTCTTTGGACTAGTCACACTCTGTCAGCCTAACCTACTTCATGGTCTGCTGTGAGGATAAATGAGGCTGAGAGATTGAGGTATGCTACCTTGAGCTTGAAGGTGGAAGGACAGGATAAAAATGTACAAAATCAACCAATAAATAAAAGAATCAGATTTATTTAATGAAATTGGAAAGAAGATAGGACAGAAATGTGGTTAAGGCAAACAATATACACTTGGGGGGAAAGTTTTTCCCGAAGTGTAGGATCTAACCAATTTTCTAGAAACCCACAGTATGAAGACTCGGAGACTTAAATGCGTGAATAGGAAGAAGGTTGATCTTTACTGACCTGTCTCTTTCTTCTTCCCAGAGCTTCTATACAATGATATAAAATGCAGTTCAGGAATCTCCTCACCAGTAACAATGCTTCCAAAACTCTCCTCATCTGAATTTAGATTTTGAATTCCCTGGTCTTGTTTCTGAAGTGGCACTAATGCATTAGGAATTCTATTGTTCCACTTTGTGTTGCTAAATTTTGTACAAGTGAGTAGGGATGTGCAAAAAAAAAAAAATTGGCCCATTCAGATTCAGCCAAATTGGGCAGAATCAATTTCAGCTGGCAGTAAGACTCCCGCATGTCTGTTTCGTCAGTACTAGCCGATTTGGGAGTCTTTCGGCCAGCTGAATGTCAATTTCAGCCCCATTATATCCTATGGGCCATTGAAGTAAATGGCGAAAACATAGGGTATATTCTGGGGGCTGTAGGGGAGAGGGCATGGGGGAGAGACTTCAAACTCACAGGGTAGCTGCTGGAGCCTCTTCCCAAGATACCAACCAAGTTTCAAGAGGATTGGACCAGGGGGTCCAATTCTACGGGCCCTCAGGTTGCCCCTATCCCCTCAATTGTTCTCTATTCTACGGGCCCTCAATCTACAGGCTCTCAAACCCGCTCCCCTCCAGCCCCCAGAATATACCCTATGTTTTCGCCATTGACCTCAATGACCCACAGGATTGAATGGGGCTGAATTGTCACTGAAATTCGGCAACAATTTGGCGGCAAGCTGATTCAGATCAGAGAATCTGAATCGGCCTGCAGCAGCCCGAAAGGGGTCCGAATGGGCCATTTTGGGGGGTGCATTTGGTTAGAATGAACCGAATGCACATCCCTACAAGTGAGTACTGTGTATGCAGTTTGTCACTTCCTTGAGTTCTCGTGTGTTGTTCCCCCCCCTATGTTACCACCATGCATCTGTGTATTGAAAAATCACAGCAATCTCAATATGATTGTGAATACAACTGCATCAAGGTTCTTTTTTTGTAATGTTTTACTGGTGTGTGTGGGCTCGTTACCCCAGAATCAGTGTTGATTGTATCCTGCATGCAATTGCATCAAGGTGGGTTTTTTTTCTGCGGTGTGCACTGTTAACATACAAAGGGGAAAAGATGGACATTAACAGACAAAACTGAATCTTGTAGTTAACTATACATACTCTTGTCCTAAAATTAATTATATAAATTCTCTTAGTTTTACTGGAGTAGTATGATGGGCAGAAAGAAATTCTGTGTTGCCCTGCAAGGCACTTAATGTGCTCTTATGGACTGTATAAGTCCTAACTGATAAAATGGACAGTTGCAAACACATGCTTAAGGGACTGTACTGCATGGTGACCCAATGTGATGCCAGTTGAGAATGCACATCTAAGAGAAGAATTTTTTCCTTTGCGTTGCTGTTCCAGTTGGTTCTTCAAGGTTACCTTCCCTCTTACCTGCTGTGAGATGGACCAGTTCCTTAGCTGCATGGAGGAGTCGAATGCCATGCCATGGCACAAGTACAAAGAGCTCCAAACACCATGAGGAGCTCCCTCTGTAACACACAGGCAACCCCCCCCCACATCTACCTGCAAGACTGCAGGTAGCTGAGAGGTTCTACACATGGTTGCTTGGAAACGAATATCTCGCCCATCAACAGGCTTGGCTAAGCCCATCAAGAAACAATAGCCCTAGCCTGGTGACTCATACCTCTTCATCCAGGTGCCACTCTCCAGTCTAAGTTACTAGCTCTCAATATTGACCACTCCCTTATTCCCCTCCCCTTGTTCCCTGTACCCAATAGTGTGTTTTTTGGGATGGACTATTAGGAGGTGAGCCAAGACATGTGACCAGTTTAGGCCCCAAGAGACATGTGACTAGCACATGTGGCCAGCCTGGCCCAACCCCCCGGCCCCCCTCTTAAAAGGGACACTCAGCCATGTGCTCTCTCTCTCTCTCTCTACACCCCCTCCATGACCTCTATATTCGCTGACTCTTATCTTTAGCTACCTTGCCATTCATCCTACCCCAAAACTCTTGGACTGCAGCCAGAGTCTTTCCACATTTCTCTGCCGGTTCAGTCACATGATTCCCATTTCCTTAGCTTAAATCCCCATTTTCTGCTAGTTCCCTTATTTTTCCATTTGGAAGCTTTATCTCTTTGGACAGATAAAGTATTGCCCACCAACAATATCCTGCTAATGCAAATGTGCTATCCATCTCTCTTTATTTTTCCTAGAAGCTGTGTAATTGTGTGTGCATATGTTTATTGTTTGAATGTGGAGAAGAATACAGTAAAGAGATCATTTTAAACTGACTTTAGCCTTCGTGTCTATTACTAGTATCTCCCGGAAAAAGCGGGACCTCTGTATACACTGGTGATTGCTCCCTATTGCCGATTGCTATTCTATAAATCATAAATCCCCAATATTGATAAGAACACAAAGCAATCAGGCTAACAACTGGAACAGTAAAGATGCAAACAATCTACTCCTCCTCCCCCGAGATACTCACCTGGCACTTTCTGTACTGTCCTTTAGGTGCCAGGTGAAGACCATGTCATTTCCCGTAGCTTAATTGACTGGACTTTTGTATTCTGCCTTCTGGTCTCTGCATGCTGTTGTTATTCTCACTGCAGCTTGCTGGATTGATTTAGATGTTAGCTAAGCTTTTATGGATGATGTTATAAGATGTTATTTTTTAGCCACCTTGAGAGTTCTCTGTCTGAACTAAAAAGACTGGATGACTACTTTCAGCCAAGCAATTATACCCAGTCACCCAGTCTGATTTTTAAGGTGGCATTGGCCTTTGGGTATCTGGGTGCTGGAACAACTGCATATACAAGACTTAACAATTAAGTTAAATAACTGGCAGATATTGTCCATTTTACAGTAGCTCTCGGGCTTCTCATTTCCCACAAGCTGACAGCAGCTGGCAATTAGTCCCTCAGAGTCTCCATGTGGCCTGCTGCTTATGCAGGCTATCCTCCAGTCAGTTACTCCAAGGCAAGCTGGTGAGCTGCTGCACGTTGAAGGATGAACACGGGTGAATCCACCTGTCTATTTCATTTCTGTCCAACATGCTTCTTTCTCTCTGTAGGAAATCATCATCACCAGCTTTTCTCAAGTGAGTTTCCTTTTAGGATTTCCCAATTAAAGAAAGAAAGAAAAATCAAAATCTTGAATTTGAACACAAAACCTGTTCTTCATCCCCCAGTAGTTTTAGGAATCTAGAGTCCTGACCTGGATAGTCTTGTCAGATCTTGGAAGCTAGACACAGTCAGCCCTGGTTAGTATTTGGATGGGACACCACCAAGGAAGTTCAGGGTTGTGACACAGAGGCAAGCAAGGGTAAACCACCTCTGAATGCTCTTGCTTTGAAAACCCCACAGGGTTGCCATAAATCAGCTGAGACTTAGAACCCCCCCCCCAAAGAAAAAGGTAAAAATGTCTAGTTCTGAATAGAGGAACAGCAAACCAATTGCCCAGAGGCAGCAATAGTCATTCTGTCCCTTTAATTTAACTTCCTTCTGCCATATTGAATTCCAGGGAATTGGAGTGGCAAGCTTTATGGCCTTATCACATGATGCTCAGTTAATGACAGCAAGGCAAACATCTTCCTACGTTTGTCTCTTTCTTGAAATAGGTACAGTTAAGAAGAAGAAAAAAATCTTTCTCCAGAACATCAAACAGCAATCCCATCCATGCTGAAAGAAAGGCCATAGACAGTCTCAGGAACGATCCAGCTATTACAATCCAAAACAGACAGCTGTTGTCATCATGAATAGATCAGACTACAACTGTTACTGTCCTCAACCACAGGCCTGGTGGAACATCTCTGTCTTATAGGCTCTGTGGAACTGTGTCAAGTCCTGCAAAGCAGGGATGCCATTTGGCAGACAGTTCCACCAGGCCGACGCCAGGGCCAAAAAGCACTGCGTGCTGGAGAGAAAAGAAATACGTTTTCTGGACACTACTGCAAAAATACACAGTGGGCGCATAGACACCACCTTATACCAGAACATACTGACTGACAAACATATCTACATGCCTCCAGCTACCATCCTAAGCATAGGCTCGCCAGACCCCCGGTCTAGGTGGGTGAAGCCCTGTTGAATTCCCACCTCGTGTTAATTAAAAACAAGTCCGGATGGCTGCAGCTAATCAGAACATGGCGGACGCCATGTTCTTCCCCTCGGACGGTCCTGCTTCAGAGCAGTTCCTGGACACTCCCCCGCATGCTGAAAAATGGGAGGGGCCAGGAAAGATGCCCCATGCACCAGCCCTCTCTCCGGGAGGGCTGGCCAATTCTCCCGATGCTCGGGAGGAAAAAATCCTGGCACCTGCCTTTCGGCCCTATACTTTTCTGATCTGCTAAAATCCCTATCAGTCATAGTTGACATCATTTCCCAGTTCGGAGGGGTTTCAGGACTATGGCTAAACACAAACAAATCAGAAATATACCCCATCATAATTCCCAAGAAGACCAGGCTGGAAATACAATCTAAATTTAACTACAAATGGATTATCTTGGTGTGGAGGCGCCTTGGAGTCCAAATATCCATCCAAATTATTGGACTGTAGGAAATTCAAGGGAAAATCCGGGACTGGAATGAACATCAGCTTTCATAAGCAGGCAGACTACAACTGATTCAGAGCTTTATCTTTCCATGCTTTTTATATTTGTTCCAAGCGATACCCATTTTCATCAGGGAGAAGGAGTTTACTAAGTGGCAACGCACAGTGACTAATTTCTTATGGAACTCGACTAAATCTAGAGTGAACCATCAACATCTTACCAGACCAAGCTACATGGGAGGAATGGGTATTCCTTCACTCAGCAGATACTATCATGCGACAGCTAATAAAGATGCTTCAGCAACAGTTGTCTACAAGCTGGAGCCATATTGAACAATCATATGTACACCCTTTTTCCCTTCAAGAGACTATATGGATGCCTAAAGCTCATAGACCCAAGACCATGGCCTAGAATATATTTTTAGATTCAACATTAAGAATTTGGGACATGCACAGAAAAGCTCTCGCCCTGATGGTTTCTCCCCTGTCCACTTATACCAATCAACCTTGGTTCATTCCGGGTTTGGAATCTGAGGCCTTTTTAAAGTGGACCAACACTGGTTTCTGCAGACTACAAGATCTTGCCCCAAGGGGACATCTTCATCCCAAATCTCATTTTGAGGACTTGATCAAAACAAAACTATCTTGGCTGAAATTTTATCAACTCAAAAGCTTACACAGATCAGGGATCCTTTTCCAGACCCAAAACTATATTTGAGCACATTCTAGACAAATCTCCTGACAAATTAAAAGGCCTACTATCACTCATTTACAAGACTGCTGGAAGATGGAAAAGACAAAATGATGGCGAATAGAATTGCATGGCACAAGGACCTACATAAAACCTTAACTACTCAACAATGGAAGGAAATTTGGAACTCACATGCGTGCAAATTCAGAATTTTTCCTATAAGGCTAAAATTGTTCAAACTTCAGACAAGGTGGTACCTCTCCCCCGCAAGATTGAAACATATGCACTCCACATATAATCATCTTTGCTGGAAAGGATGTGGGGAAATTAGTGACTCTTTCCATTGCTGATGGGCATGCCCTGTGATACATTCTTTTTGGAAACAAGTGGCAGATAAAATTGCCAAAATCACATCTCAACAAATTTCTCTAGACCCAGCCATGATACTCTTACAACTAATAGACAGAGACTCTCAGGGCACAGACATTTCAAATCTCACTTCTATCCTCCTAGCAACTGCCAGATTGACTGTGGCGGCTTTGTGGAAATCCGCCGACCCACCGGATATAAAAACATGGAGAAATAAATGCTGGGAACACTTTGTAATGGATAGGATTGCTGAGACATATACAGAGCGCACTCATAAAGCTACAAATACACACTCCGATTTTGCCAAAACATGGTTTCCTTTTAACCAATACATGGTAGAACATGACATAATACCTCATAACCCTCATTATATGGACTGGCTTCACTTATAACTCTTTATTACATTTAGTCTGATCTTTTAATCCACCCCTGCAGGCTACTACCATACATGGGAACATAGTTGTTTAATGAATACTTCGCTGTGATTTACTGTATTTTCGCTCACCTTTATATTGATGATGAAAATATTGCATTTGCATTCACTGTTTAAACTGTTTAAAAACTGTTTAAAAACTCTCAATAAAAAATGTTAAAAAAGAATTACATAGGATATTACCATATGTTTGTCTCAGTGAGTCTCTAAGATACTGTCTAACTCATTGCTTTAACTGGTGTAATTTCACTCTTCTATATCTTTGCCACACAACAATGTGATGAAGAATTTATGCATAGTGGGTAGAGTATCAAACAAGGAGTCCCCATTTTCAATCCCCAGATTAGGACTGAGGCAACCTGGCTTTCAATCCCTGCTATGCTCTGAAGCTCACTGGGTGACCCTAGGCCAGTCAGTCTCTCAGTCTAATAGGGTTCATGACATTGTTAGGCAGAGTAAGTATACATGATTGTAGTCAGCTCAAGGAAATGAAGAAGTTTTGTTTTGAGTCTCATGAGGTAGGAGTATGAATTAACTATAATGCAGCAATCTGGTTAAAAAAAGCCCCTCTCAAGTTCCAATTTGCAAATTCCCTTGAGTAAAGCACAGGTTTAAACTGTTTTCTCACATAAGCTCTTGCAGGCCAGATCAGCCCTACAGCGGTATGTCAGGGGGATCCCAATGTCCTAATGAAGGAGTGAGATTTAAGACAGCATTAGTTTTCTACTTTTCATTTGTACCTGTAATACTTTTCTAAGAATAGCCATGGAGCAGGACTCTGAAGAGTAGAAATATTCTAAATACATTCACAGGATAAAGACCTTCTAGTAGGCTGAGAAACATCTGATTAGCCTTGACCAGAGCCAGGGCCTTTTCAGGCCTGGCCTCAGCCTGGTGGAACACTCTTCCAGCTGAGATCTGGGACCTGTGGGACCTGCAGGGCCTGCAAAACAGAGCTGCTCCATCAGGCCCAGGGTCATGGCTTATGACTGCAAAGAACAATTCCATCTGATAGGCCCCTTCCTGCTTTTCTTTGTGGACCTTCCCCTTGTTGTTATATGGTTAAATGTTCCTAATGAGATTATATTATTATGCCATCTGACTGTTGCTGACTGTTGCTTAAATTGTTTTAATTTATTTATTATTTATTATTGTTTTTATTAATATGTTTTTACTCATCCTGAGGCCTGCAGTAGCAGGAGAGGGCAGGTGAAAGAAAGAAAGAAAGAAAGAAAGAAAGAAAGAAAGAAAGAAAGAAAGAAAGAAAGAAAGAAAGAAAGAAAGATCAACTTGCAGCATTTGAATTTAAATCAGGAGCTGAAAAATCTCCAAGTATTCCAGTGCCCTCCATGGGAAAAGGACAAAATTTTCCATGGAAAAAGTAGGATTTTTTAAAATTATTATTCTCATGCAACTGAGGAGTGATGTGGCAGATGTCTACAAAATTATGAATGATATTGAGAAAGCAGATAGAGAGCGACCTTTCTTCCGTAATATTAGAACTCAGGAACACTTGAAACTCATTGGCAGTAGATTCAAGGCAGACATAAGGAAATACTATTTCACATAAAGGGTAGTTGACTTGTGGAACTCACATGTCATCAGATATGGTGATGGCCACTGACTTCGACTGATTTCTATGGAGCATGGCAAATTTATAGAAGATAGGAATTTCAGGCTGTGATCAGATGTGCAGTTTGATCCATTGCTCTGGCTGTTCCCTTATGGATTTAAAATGTACAATCAGACAGCAACGTCTGTCTGTCATGCCCCAGTTGTCTGCATCCTGCCCCCCTTTAGTGCATATTTCTTTAATACCTGTGAAAGTCCAGTCCTGTTGGTCTCAGCTGGTTCCAAAATGGATTTCCTGTTGTCTGATCACTCTGTTGCACACCCAAGCCATGAGGCAGGTCTGACTGGTCTCTTGTTTTCCAGCTGCCATTTTTTACTAGTTAGTGATGTGCACATAACTGCATATTCGCACCTCTATCTCTTTCTCCCTTTCTCACAGGGGCTGCTCAAAACTTTGTTTTCTTTATAAAAACTTTCAAAGAAAGATGCCTCTGTACTTCAGCTTTTTTCTGCACATTGGGGAAGGAGTTAATTAAAATCTTTAGAGAGGGATGACAGCAGTGAACTACATATCCCAGCAGGCTCATCAGTGTTTGTGTGTAAGCTCAGAGGACAAACTTTTTGAAAAATGGCTGACAGCCCCATGAACTACATATCCCAGAAGACTCATCAGCGCTTGTGAGCATGCTCAAAGGACAAACTTTTTTAAAAAAATGGCTGACAGCAACACTCCCTGGTTGCTGCATCTGATCAATCAAGGATGGGGTAAAACCACTTTGAAAAGAGGGTGAGTGTGTATGATCAGTATTCTCTGTTACAAAATAACCTGGATTAATTAAAAGTGGGGCAACAGTGGATCGAACTGCATGTCTGAATGGGGCTGCCAGTTTCAGAGGCAAAGCCTCTGATTGTCAGAGGTCAAGGAGTAGTGAGCAGGTGAGGGCTGTTGCCAGTGGGACATCTAATTGGCCAGTGTTGAAAACATGATGCTGGAGTGGATGGGCCATTGGTCTGATCCAGTATGACTACTCATTTAGGTAAGAACATAAACATTGCTTTCTTTGGGAGCAAGCAAACAGTGAAATAGATAAAGTATTAGCAAATGTAATCAAAAAGCTAAAAGGTTATGGGGCACAGAAAGCAACACAGACTGAAGAAAGAACTGAGTTAATAACATGTTGTGACAGTCACACCGATCTTAATGACTTAACAGAAGTTGCTTACAAGGTACCTGGGAAACAGATCACATCAGATAATGCATCACGGGGATATAGAAAAGGACTCCATGGTTCAATAAAAATTATAATTCTTGGAAATTCTTTGGTTCCCTGGAATGCTGATCCTAAATGGTTTTCTTGAAAACAGTGCCTCTTGAAATCAGTGGAAATTGCTTCCAAGTAGTATGCTTAAGATAATAGCTATGGCTAATAGCATTTTAAGAGCTGTCACATGAAAAGCAGGACTCAGCAGTAATCAAACTAGGAGCCTATGCACCAGGACCATTGAGATAAGCTACTGGAGGCTATGGATGCTATGGATTTTACCATGAGGGTATTCAACAGTTATGTGTATTATGTTTGAATATTTTAGTCAGAAATAAGCTAATCACCTGTTGAACAGGTTTGCATTAGATTTTTGCATAACTGTGCATGTGCAAAGACAATGCTGATACAAACTGGCATCCATTAGCATCACTAAGGACTACTTAGATGAGCACTAAAGGGTAGGGTTTTATGAAAGCAAATCATTTATTTTTGACAATTATTTGATTTGTGTGATCTAATTGTCTATTTAAACAAATGTCTGCAGAGATGAGCAATTATGCAGCAAGGACAGGGATTGTAGAACTGAACTGGGCTTTGTGAGAATTCACATCCAAAAAATCCCAATTGTGCATTTACTTCATGGTCAGGAAGAAATGCAGTGAAGCAACCTCATGAAAAGCCACCAATGGGTCAACTAATGGTCAAACTGACCATCAAAAATCAGCTCCCTATTCGCAATCAGCAGACACGAGCCAAATTGGTGGGGTTTGACCATCTCTACTTGGAGCCACAGAGTGGAGAACAAAGTGCCAATATTGTTCACCAAGGACTTAACATGTCTCCATCCTCACCCTTTCCATTAGGGTTGCCAGCCTCTAGGTGGGGTCTGGAGATGTTCCAGAATTAAATGATCTCCAAAATACACAGTTCAGTTCCCCTGGAGGAAATGGCTGCTTTGGAGGGCATTATATGGCATTATAGCCCACTGAAGTCCCTCCCCTCCCTCAAAACCACCATCTCCAGGCTCCACCCTCAAATCTCCATGAGTTTCCCAAACTGCAGTTGGCAACACTACTTTCAGTAGCCAATTGACTTCTCCTGGCCCTGCTTGACTGTAATCTGCCTGGATCTTTGGATGGATGGGGTTTTTTTTTGGGGGGGGGGTTGTATTTTTACAAGCATCAGTGCTTTCTCCTCCCTCCCTCCCAGCTTGCCAGCTTTCCATCCACATTTTGCCTTTCTGTCAACTGTCTGACTTCTGCTTCCTTTCAGTCTTTTTGTTCACTGACTTCTTTGTTCAGTTCTTGGCCTATCCTAGATGTTAGCCCTGGTGGATCTGCCCACATATTCCATTCAGATTGGATCCCAGTTCTGCCTGTACTCACACTTCCAGCTTCCTTCCTGCTCGACTACCAGTAGCTCAATACTGAAAAAGATCAGAAGAACATTTAAAAATCAAAACAGATTTTGCCTGTTGAAGAAGGCAAAATTAACTAAATAATGATACATGAAAAATATACCAGAAATTGTCACTATACCTCAACACTGCTATAAAAATTGTTCAGGACCACAATAAGATGCCCTGGAGAGTGAAGAATATAACCACTTGGAGAGTTTAAATAAAGGTTCATTCAACAGGGAAGTTTTATGAAAAGAATATTCTGCCAAAATCCAGAACATTGGGCAGGATGTCCCATGGGGTTTCTTGCAATATTCTTTGATTCTTTCATTCTATTTCCCATGATGCAAATGAAGCATATGCCAGTCATATTGAAAATCCTTGCTGTGAACAGCTGCGTATACACAGGCCTGTTTGTACTCTACTCTTCAAAAGAAATGAAAATTCTACACCAAGCTAATACAAATACTGTGCCAAAAAAAAAGCTGATAGTGTGTGAAATCTAAGGTTTCCAGGTTGCAACCTGGAGATTCACTCTGTGCCTTTCAAATAAGTGCTAACGCAAGAGATAAAGGAGCAGTTCATTGGGCTTTTCACACATACCCCTCTCCCCCTCCTGGATGACACACCTGAAGACCTGCTCACAGCAGGAGGCAACAGAAGAAAAGAAAAAGTGTGAGAGGAGCCACGGAACGGAATCACCAAAAAGGTTTGGGAGTTGAGATCTATTGCCACTGCCATGACCATTGTCTCCATTTGGTTGGCTTCTTTCTGTGCTCCTTCTTCCCCATTCTGGGTCTGTGACCAGCTTGTAGCTGCCACTCACCTAGCAGAAGTAGTTTGGGACCATTAAAGAGGTGAGATGGCAAGAAACACCCACAAATGGAGACCCCCTCCTCCTGATTGTGTTAAAGCCACATGACACAATGGCAAGCTTAAGAGAGCCATTCACTGGCAGTGTGATAAACTGAGAAAAGTAGTAACTGGCACAATGAAGTTCAGAGAAAAATTGATCTGCTCTGACACTGAAGGCATTTATATCTTTCTTCCAAGTATTTTGGTTCCAGCAAGGTGCTGTGGGAACAATACTCTACTCAGTTTTCTACACTGCTTCTTCTTCCTAATCCCAGTTCATTTCTGTTGATTTTACAGTGTGTATGGGTATTGCCTGCATTTACTGTAGGCATTTTAGTATTTGGTATTACAACTGTAAGATTACTCTGCTTAGAAGATGAATATGCCATTGAATCTCAACTGACTCGAGATGACCCAAATCCATAGGGCATTTCAGAAAAGAGATTAGCAAACTTGAGTAATATGTGTTGGAAATGTAATAACCATATTGGGTCGTATTACCATATGTTGTGGACATGTAAAAAGGTTCATAAATTCTGGATTGAAGTGCATACTTTCTTACAGTTAATCTTGAATATCAAAATACTTCTTAAAGCCAGAGATATTTTTGTTAAATTGTCTACCAGATGAGTTAGATAAGAATCACAGATATTCTATTTTACATGTTATAACAGCTGCCAGAATTTTATTTGCAATGTCATGGAGGACATTGAAGATCCCAACGCTACATGAGCTGATATTGAAGGTTATAGAATGTGCTGAAATGGACAAGTTGACAAATATATTAAAAGGAAAAATTGAAGAAAAATTTATGGGACCCTGGAGGGCATTTATAACTGGTTAAAACTTAAGTATTAAGAAAATAAGATCAAGTGAAGAAGAATAAGAATGATAGATGAAGTAGTTGTGAAATTGTAATGAGAAGATATGCACGCAGAAAACTAAATTGGAATTGTTAAATATTTCTGTTCTTTTCTTCCTCCTTTCTCCCTTTCAGTATATAAACTAATTCAAAAATTCAAAAAGAGAGAGAGAGATTAGCAGAGGTGGTTTGCCATTGATTTCCTCCACATAGCAAACCCAGTCTTCCTTGATGGTCCCCCATCCAAGTAGTGACCATGGCTGACTATGCTTCACTTCCAAGCTCTGATGAGTCGGGGCTAAACTGGACTATTGAGGCTGCTTTTATATCTGCTTAAATATATTTTAATTCCACGGAAAGAAACAATCTCTATTTTTCAGTGCATCCAGATCTCAGTTTCCCTTCCAAACTTGCTTAAGGGGTCTTTGTCACTTCGTTGCATATCCCTAAAATAAAGTTCTCATTCGAACACATTTCTCTAGCCAAGTGTTAAACCCTACTAATGGGGAGGGTAAGTGACAAAAGAAGAAAGGTTTCTTCCTTGTGCTTGGCTATATTGTGCAGCACCAGAAATCCTGTTTAGGAAGTCCATTTGCACAGAACATGTGCCTAACATACATCTACATGGTGAATATTGGCTTGGGTTAAGGCTTGCTGATGTTAAAAGAAGGAAAGAATCATACTGTTCTATCTGGCTAATTATTTACTTAAGAACTGGGTTGGTTTTATTTGTCTCCAACACTATCCCAAGAGTTTAGAGGTGGTATGATAAAACCATAAAAAGGAATCGTGAATGAAGTCTTCTGGGCTCTGCTGAGAATCAAGCCTGTATCCACACATTTTTTCACTAAGAGTAGAGGGGGGAAACCTGTATATTTCTGCAAATGGCTCCCTTTCCAAATCATAATGTTTGTCCATGCAGACTCGTATCCATGTGCTTTATCATAATTCCTTTTTATTTTTTAGCACCGACCTTGGAGTCGCTCCTGACAGTTTATCTGCATACTCGCTTGGGTCAGAGCACGCAAAGGAGAGCTGTTTGGGGCTGGCCTTGTTGTGCCTTGCATGGAGGAGGCGACCGATTCCGGGCCAATTCCGGGCAGGGCTTTAATTGGGCAGCGGCGACATCGGCTGTGCGATCGGGGCAGCATTTGCCTGATCGCGGCTGTTTTTTTGTGGCAGCAGATCGGCCTGGCTGGGCGATCGGCTGCGGGAAGGCGAACGGCCGCTTGTACATGGCAGCGTGGGCAGCAGCGGCACCTCAATTCGGTGGTGGGGCAAACTGCTGCCTGCTCGAGGCAGTGCTGGTGTCCGGATTGGCGGCAAGAGGAGTAGGACGCGGTGGGGGCTTGCAGTTTGCAGAGGCCCCTCGCCATTCTTGTTTTTTAAAAAAGTCTCCCCCCCACGCATACATCTGGTGGCTGCAGTTGGTAAGGCTGCGCTGGGCCACATTTCACACTTTGCCTTGCCCCAGTATTGATTCCCCCCACACACACTTAATAGGGTAAACGGTTAATAATTCTGCCCTAAAATTGTGGGTGGGGTTGTTAATCTGTAAGCCGGCCTTGGTGAACATGCGGCCATTTTAGAGTTATCTGAAGGGCAGGCACAAGGCGGCCATTTTAGGATGGTGTGTGTGAGGTGGCCATCTTGATAGGGTAGGCAGGAGCAGCCATTTTGGGGGTGACAATTCTGGGCGGCCATCTTGGGGTAGACTTTTGCCTGTGGCCATTTTGTATATTCATAGTTCAGCAGCCATTTTAAAGTTTATAATACCGTCGACCATTTTAGAGGAGACTAAGGGGCTTCATTCGGGGGGCTAGTCGCTTGTAGTCTTAGCTGTTGTTAGCATACATTCACTAGGTAACTGGTTTAGGTAGTTGTTGTAATCGTTATGGCTTCTAGGAAAGGTCAAGGGTGGGCCAAGGGGAAGAAGCCAGTGCCTAAGCACCCCCCTGTGCAGTCATTGCCAATTATACCATCCGATGGGGAGGACGATGACCCTGTAAATGTAGCTATTTTACAGAGGTTGGAAGCTTTGGAGAAGCAATGAGGTGCAACCCAGGCAAGTGGAGGGGTTAAAAGAACACGAGGAGATTCTAATGCTTCTTTTCAAGCACAGGTGCTTGCCCATCTGGCCTTTTTGGAGGACAAACAGGTGGGGGATGAAGGTGATGCGTCAACGTCTGGTCAACAGGAGCAGGACACTGAGGAGCTTCAGGTCGAGGTGTACAAGGAGCCCCCAAAGAATGAAGGTAAGGAAGGACACAGTGAAAAGAGTACTTCATATGGGCCATGGGGCCCATGCCCTCAGGGTGCCTCTGGGCCCGCACCACAGGCGGCGCCAACTAGCTGTGACCATTATGAGGGCTGGAGTTGTGGGCATCCACCGCCCCCCTCCTGGGGTTTGTCCTGGATGGGGATATCCACAGCAGGGTTCACAAATACAGGGGCAGTTTCGTATGATACAGTCTTAGCCAGTGCCATGCCATCGGGCGATTTGGCACTGTCCCTCGGGGATCATCTTTCCATTGCCACAAAGGAGAAGATCCTTAATGGTGAATATGTAGATGTATTCACATTATTATATAGAGAGTTGAAGAAAAAGGACAGGGAGGACCTAGAGGAAAGGGAGAAGGAATCCCTGAAGAGGCAAGTGGTGGATAGGACCTGGGCAAATTGGTACCCAGGGTTTTTGATATATGCCACCGTGATAGTTCGGCATCATCCATGGAGAGTGGTTGTGCAGCTCCAATATATGGATATTATTTATAAAGCTTTTACAGATTTTCCAAGCCCGGCATGGTCGCAGTACGATGAAGAATTTCATATGCATGTGGCCATGAATACTGCCATGCGATGGGACCGGATACACCCGGACCTATGGTTACAGATTATGTCCACAATCAGGACACCGGGGAGTGAGAGGACGCATAGTTGTCATTCTGTGCGTAATCCCAAAGCCAACCAGGTACCTGTGCCCAGGTGGGGCAGGCAGTTCAGTGACGCCCACTTTGCTGGGAGTTTACCTCCCATGGGACGTGTGGTTGGAAGACATGTTCATTCCGGCATGAGTGTCCATTATGCGCAAGTTTCCATGCATTCGCTAACTGCCCTAAGCCGAAGGGTCAGAGAGGCGGTCGAGGTGGCAAGCACTCCAGAGGGGTGTGTGGCTTCAACCCCCCTCCTGAAAAAGGGACCTAGCCCAATAAAGCTAGAAGTTTTAGAGCATTGGTTACGGGACTACCCTAACCAACAGGATTGCAGTTACCTATTGGAAGGTTTTTGGCTGGGGTCCAGGATACCTTTCCAGGGTTCCAGGACTCCGTACTTGGCTCCTAACTTGAAATCAGTGCACGGTATGGAGCAAATAGTTACAGAAAAAATCACCAAGGAATGTATGGAGGGTAGAGGTTTGGAGCCTTTTCCTTCCCACCCAGTTAGCAATTTGAGAGTTTCCCCGTTGGGAGTTGTGCCGAAGAAGGCACCTGGAGAATATCGCCTCATTCACCACTTGTCTTACCCACGTGGGGAATCGGTGAATGACGCGATACCTGAGGAGTTATGTTCTCCTTCGATCAGCCCCTGCGGGTGGTGTGTAGCTGTGGACAGGGAGCAGAATTGGCAAAATGTGACATTAAGTCAGCCTTCCGCCTCCTTCCTGTCCACACAGCCGACTTTGAGCTCCGGGGATTTGCTTTTGAGGGCAAATTCTATATGGATAGGGCCCTTCCAATGGGGTGCTCAGTATCCTGTGCTGCTTTTGAGAGGTTGAGTTCCTTTCTGGAATGGGCCTTGTGGTACAGGACAGGTCTCAGCGGTACTGCCCATTACCTTGATAATTTTTTATTGACAGGAAAGAGGGGTACGGGTCAATGTGCCCTTTTGCTGTCCAGCTTCATCAATCTGGCACAGGAGCTGGGAGTTCCTCTTGCTCAGGAAAAAACCGAAGGCTCATCCCCTATTTTGACTTTCCTGGGAATAGAAATTGACACGGTGGGGCAGTTATGCAGATTGCCTGTGGATAAATTAACGGCGCTGCAGATATTAATAGATGCAGGTAGGGAAAATAACAAAATAACCTTGCTAGAGTTGCAGCAGTTGGTTGGTTGTGGCACCCAGCAGGGCTTTTGTTAGGAGACTTTGTGAGTCTATGAAGGGTCTACGTCACCAAGGGGATAAGGGATGACCTCTTTGTATGGAAGCAATTTTTAGGTTCATACAACGCAGTGTCCTTTTGGCATGAGGACCTCCTAGTCGAAGTGGAGCTGCAGGTTGCATCTGATGCTGCAGGTTCCTCCAGTTTTGGAGTATATTTCCGGGGGCACTGGTGTTCTGGGGACTGGCCAGAAGAATGGTTTCAGGCAGGGTGGGTCAAAGACTTCACCTTCCTGGAATTTTTTCCGATTCTCGCAGCAGTATGGATTTGGTCGTGGGAGTTCGCCAACCACACCATCCACTTCTGGTGTGACAACATGTCCACAGTACACGTAATTAACTCCTTGACGTCCAAGTCCCCCAGGGTCATGGCTTTGGTTAGGGCCTTTACTCTGCAGTGTTTACACAAAAATATAATGTTCAAGGCTAGGCATGTGCCAGGAGTTAATAACAGGGTCGCTGATGCTCGCTCTTGAAAACAGATGGAGAGATTCCGTCAACTGGCTCCAGAAGCTGACCAGTTCCCAGTGGGTATGCCAGCTGAGGTGTGGCAGATTAGCGGGCTGAGGCCGATAGGGCAATGAGCTTGGCTCTTGCCCCTTCCACACACAGAGCTTATTTGAGGGCGGGGAAGCAGTTCCTGTCCATCAGGGAGGGAGCTGGACTGCGGCAAGTTTGGCCCATACCTGTTTCTCATTTAATGCATTTCTGTGTTAAATTAAGAGGTGAAGGCCTGTCAGCTCATTCCATCAGGGCCAAATTGTCTGCGCTGGCCTATGCCAGCAAGGCTTCTGGGCATGTAGACAGTATGGGTGATTTCTGTATCCGGAAGATGCTCGAGGGCTGGTCCAGGGAGAGCAGCAGGGTAGCTGACACCAGAGAGCCTCTGACCCCAGCAATATTGAGGGGGCTCAGGAATCAGTGGCAGAAATTGGGCACTGATGGCTATGAGGCTGCCCTGTTTCATGCTGCATCACTGGTTGCCTATTTTAGGGCACTGAAGTGGCAGGTTTGTGCAAGCAAGAAAACGGAACTGGTGAGCACCTTACGGCATATCCCATTAGGGAACAGGGGGTCATCAGGAACTGCCTTCGGATTTCAGGGTCCTGAGTGGGGAATGGTGATCACCTCCACTGGGAACCTTTTAGGGCAGGCTCCTCCCTGCAGGTTGGATGGCTTCAGGGGTAGGCGCTCCTAGAGGGCAACCAGTGAACTGGCTCTCAATCAGAGCTGGGTGACCTGCCCTTCAAGGGCAAGGGGGTTGGTCAGGGAGTGATGCCTGCCTTGCCTGTTCCATGCTTGCTTAGTTGTATTGCTGCAATGTTCTGTTAAATAGTTAATAAAGTGGCCCTTGTTTTATTCCAAAAACCATTGTCTGTCTCGTTATTCTGGCTGGGGGGGGGGAGCAAATTTGCAATTGAGAATAAGCAGATAGCTCTTTTAAAATATTATGTTCCTGGCATCGTGACAGCATGTATGGGACAAACGTGCTACATGCTGTGCTCCAGATACATGCAATTTCTGTTTCTTATGAAATAGGATTTTTTTTAATGCTTTGTTACATGCATGCCAGATTAATCTGGGGTCTGGTGCATCTGTTCTGAAGCTGGAATATATACATCTTACCCTTTCAGAGGAAATGGTGATTGCATTTATTAGCAGAATTGCATGTAGCACATTGTTCCATGCATGCAGTCAAACTTAATGACTGAACAGGTCTAGGTATTTCAAGGGTAGTGCATCTGTGCAGTGGATGGCAATCATAGGTGGCCAGCAGGTGGTGGTGGTTGGTGGATATTCAGAATTTACATGGTTGCTGAGGTTGGTGGGAATTGTAATTTTCTCAATCTTCTGGTTTCATCCAAGAGGCCAGAAAAACTACAGTTCCCATCAGCTCCGTCTGGAAGTCAGACTTGAGAATAGTGGGAAGACTAACTGATGAGGAAGAAAGGCCCTGATCAGCTTGTTCTTTTTAAAGAGTCAGCCTGAACAGCAGGGGTTTCTACTCATTGTATCAGCTGGGTTTAGATAGAACTCAGGATGTACAAATATGTATTTTATTGGCCCCTGCCACATGGGGGGAAATTGATGCAGCCAAAGTGCGGCTTTGTAAAGCCGCACCAAAAGAAACATGCGGCGGCGGGATCAGACGGATCCCGTGAGCCGCCGCACAGTTGCTTCCCAGCACGATCAGATGCCAGGGAGAAAGCCACGGAAGGGAGCACGAGGCAGCCGGCTGCGCATGTGTGCGCATGTGCAGTTCAGCTGGGAGCCTCAAATGCTCCTGAAGTCAGGCGCGCCGGCGATCCCATGGCCACACTTGCTGCGCCGTTTCAGATAAGTCCTCCTCTTTTGCTGGTTCTTTATTTCAGCGCATTTTCGGCCTGAAGGACCGGATTGGGGATGGGTGCACGCTGCTTCCCAGATGTCGCGGTGTGCTCAAGCCCGTTTGCTGCGCCCCCGATCTGTCCCTCTTCCAGCCCAAAACCTCCCATGTGACTGGGGCCATTGATTCTTTTTGGTTTTGTATGTTGTCATTGTGAACCTTTTCACTTCACACATTTTGTTGGATGGAGTTCCCAGTTATTTTGTTTTCTTTACGACACTTTATGTCTATTTATATAATATTGTGATATGTTTATGGAACTGATGCAAAAACAAAACCAGTTTTAATAGTAATAATTCTATCAATTTTTGTTAGTATGATTTGAAATGGAAAAGACAACTACAGTTTCAATCCACATGGGGAAGAACCCATGTCAGCAACTGAGATTTTCATATCAAAACAGTGTGGTTTGCATTGACCAAGGACCATGGAGGCGATGGCCAGATAGTGGGGCTGCCCAACATACCTGGCAGCTGGAATCCCCAGGGTCTGGCCAGAGAAATTCCCCTTGGTATGGTGCACTCCATGAAGGTGAGGCTGGATCATGGCATTGGCAGCCTGAGGTGGGGAGGGCTTGCCACTAGGCATGAGCAATGTTCCCTCTAAGCTGTGGAGTCTTGTGAGCAAAAATCCTACTTTGTGAGTTACTGGCATTAAAGTTGTGAGCGAGCAATTTGGCTACTGCATAAACTAGTTTGCTCTGGAACCATCCCTTCCTGAGCTAAGAAAAAAATGTGTGAGCCGGGGGCTAAAAAACTGTGAGCTAGCTCACACTAACTCAGCTTAGAGGGAATATTGGGCATGAGAGGGCCTAAATGGGTTGGTCGAGCAACAGGAACAAGGCATGGGTGGGCTTTAAAGGATGTGATACAACACATTGGTGGGGGCAGTGGAGGAAGAAGTGATTGCCACATTGTAATAGTAATAGGATGGGTGAATGTAACCACAGACCATTGGGGTCAATAAAGGACGTTGCTGGGAATACTACTTGTGTCTTGTCTGGTGATTGCCCTGATAGAGATTCAACCCCTCCCATGCCTTCTGCAGCCCACCACCCTGCAAGTAAGCCACAAGACATATGGATGTGTGGCAAGTGTGTTCATGAAACATGGCACCATTCTCAAGCAAACAATGATTCCACTCCTAAAGTCTTGGTTTTTTTCACTTTAAACTCATATAGATCACACTCAAAATTCCTGTATGGGTACTAGGATTAAAGGAGGGGAAACATATCTTGTTACTCCATGTGCAAACAACCCTTAAACTATAACTATGTGACAGTTTGCATGTGCATGTTGTGAGAAGACATTTTTGTGGTGCTAATGAAGCCAATTAAATCCAGCAGAGGCCAACAAAAAAGTTGACCTAGCAATAGCAAATGAATGCCTGTTGAGCTACAATTCAGTAGCAAAACCATGCTCACCTGTAAGAAGAAACCTGTCAGCTCAGCTTATGCTGAGAAGGTCAGACAGTTTTTATAGCTGGGTTTTGACCTCTTTACGCTGTTGTTGTTTTGTTTTGAGTTGGGGATGCCTTCCCTTCATTAGAAGACAAACTTCTGGAAACCATCATTTGGAAAAGAAATAAGCAGTCTGTCTACAAGATCCATAGGGAATGCTCTGCTCTGCACCCTGACCTTTTCAGAAATGGGAACTATTAAGGCACTGAGGACTGTGGTGGCACCTTGGGATTCCTTCCCTAATAAGGCTTGTTTGATTCCTCATCCTCCACTGCTGGTAGCTTGGCTCCCAGTTTTAAAAATGGCTGTTTTCAAAAGCTATTTTCCCACCGGCAAACAGGATGTAGTATGAGTTGCTTATTTGTTTCAGTCTGGTTTTAGTCTCTTTACCTAGCTATTCTGATTTTGTGTTTTTTAAATAAACTGCTGCATATTAATTATTTTTCAACCAATTTGGGGTGGTTCTGGGTTATCATTTTGTTTTTAACATGGACCCCCATCTCGGGTGTCAGGTTTTCTTTTGTGTTTTGGGGAGAGATTGCAATGAACAAATGCTTGGGTACATAAATAAAAATAAATAAGATTAATGTATGTTGCACATTTTCACAGCAGAGCTGCTTCCTTTGACTCTTTTGCTACCAGTCTATGTAATCAGAATGCTTGTGGGGGGAACACAAGGCAGCAATCAATAGTGAGAAATCAAGTAATATATTCTGGAAGCAGACGGTGCTTCCTGAAACACTCTTCTCCAGTTGCAGAGGGGAAACATTCTCCCCCCACACACACCAAATCATCACTTTTGAAATGATGGGTGCTGAAGGGCCTTTCAGACTGAACTTGGATTGGTTTCATATCGTGAATTTTTTTTTTAATATTTGTTTTTATTAATTTTTAATTTTTTCCCTCCTTCCCTCCCGCTAGCTGCGTTTCCCTAGGAGAAATATGGCCAAAGTTCAAAAGTTGTACAATAGGCTGTTTCTCAGGTTGAGCTGTGTGGAGGCCACTGCTGGGCCCAGCCACGTCACTCGAGTTGTGTGGAGGCTGCTGCCAGGCCCAGGTGAGTTCAGTGGAATCAAGTCTTAAATGTTGCTATACCTGGGTGAGTTGCACAAATTACACATTTACAATTTGCACAGTGGTTTTGGCTGGCCCTGGCCATGATGAGTCTCCCTTCCACAGTAGGAGGGAATGGAGCAGGGGTAGACTGGGAGCCAAAATAGCGATGGAAAGGGTGCCCCCCCCACCTTTTACTGACAGAAACCATGGTTTTAAGGCTTGCAATATTGCTGTGGTTGCCAAGCAACCCACATAATGGTCACTGATCTCTTTTCATAAAGGAACAGACTCTGTTTCTATTATTTGGATGTGTTTAAGCCCCAATTTTTATTTTTAGATTTCAGGGGGGGTTTTGTGCAAACCTTGAGCTTTTCTCAGGTTTGTAGAAAGATCCATCTAAGATTTAAGTATCCACAGATAGGGTCATATTGAGAATTAGATATATTGATATGTTTAGCTACTACTTTCACAAGACAACTACCAAATTTGATACTAATCCATAAAACACAGAGGAAAGAGGGCTAGTCTGCCTTGAGCAACACACATTCTTCGATAATAATTTCAGAATGATTGTATGCCCATCAGTATAAGGGAACTGTAAAGACCCAGGCATACAGTTTTCTAATCTTTTTATTTTAAAAAGGATCATTTTATCTGCACAAACATCACTTTGCATTTTATCTTATCCTGACAAGGGAAGGGTAAGATTTTATATATTTGTCTTTTTCTGAACAGCCAGTTCCCTCCAGTACTCCAGTTCTAATAGTGTTTGTCCTTTCATCCCCTGCCCCACCTTTTTTTTTACTGTGCTCTAATGATATGTCTATCAGTGCAAAAGGCTCCCTCTGTGCTTTTGTTTAAAAACTGTAATTAGCACCGAAATGGAAGGGCTTGTTCCAGCAGGTCAAAATGTTGGGTTATTTTTCCATGTGAAATGTTAAAAATTGATCTTGCTATTTTCTGTTCTTGAATTAAGGGGGGAAACAGAAACCAGGGAAGAAGAAATGAAGTTTTAGAACAAGGGGGACAGGAGCTTGAAAATGAACTCCCCCGGTTCAGAGAAAGCTAGGCCAATTATAAGCAAAGTCAAACTCTCTTTGGAAATTCAGCTCAGGAAGTAATTTCTTCAGCTCAGTGGCAGCTGTCCCCAGCCTTCCCTGCTGCTGATTTCCCTGTTCCTCCAGTCCTTTGCCAAACATACGGTGCATGGGAGAGAAAGAAAATGGCATCCCAAAGGCCAGGGGTGGTGTTATCACTGTGTCTCTGCCAATGGAGTGGGGACTTTTTTGAGCATGCTCAGAAATCTTCCATCACTGCTGGGTTGATTGATCAGTGGTTCTATAGTTTTAATTCCTCCAGACTGAATAGACTGAGGCAGAAGGAATTCAGTTTTATAGGAAATCGCTAGATGAGAACATTTTTCAATGTTAGGTTATGAACAGCAGAAACCAGGCAAACAGAAATACCAAAGTTTTGTTGTTGCTGCTGTTGAAATAATATGAACACTTTTCATTTGTCAAATATTTCATATTATTCTTGTCCAAATCTGACTGTATACCAGGCAAATATAACATGATAACTGGGGCTTTAATGGCACTAAGAAATTCCTAAAATGAAATCTGACATTTATTTCAATACTAGGAATAAGGCCTGTTGTGGAAATAAATACAATGAGCTCTAGAAAGAGGCTCTGGGCGGGTGCCCTGGCCTTGGGCACTCAGCATCAATTTGCTGTGGTGACGTCATCAGGGTATAATGACACAGATCTTACCATTTTCTCCAGGGGAACTGATCTCTACCATCTGAAGAGCAGTTGTAAGTCTGAGTGATCTCCAGCCCCCACCTGGAGATTGGCAACAATGGTTCCCCAGGAGGAAATGGCTGGTTTGAAGGATGGAGTCTATGGCATTGTACCTGTCTGAGGTCGCACCCATCCTCAAACCCCACCCTCTCCAGGCTCCACCCCTCAAATATTCAGGAATTTCCCAGCCTGGAGTTGGCAACCCTATCTCCTTCACAGCCAACCATCATCCTACCTTTATGTGCCCCTCTGACTTCAGTTTTCCATCTCCTCCCCCCTCCCTCCTGGATAGCAGTTGTATGTCTAAGTGATCTCCAGCCCTTCCCTGGAGATTGGCAACAATGGTCCCCCCTGGAGGAAATGGCTTTTTTGGAGGGTGGAGTCTATGGCACTGTACCTGTCTGAGGTCCCACCCCCTTCTCAACCCCCACCCTTTCCAGACTCCACTCCTCAAATCTCCAGGAATTTCCATACCTAAAGTTGGCCACTTTCTCCTCCCCTCTCAGCAGCCTCTTCCTAGGCAAAGTTCTGTCTTTCTCATTACTGGGGAGCAAAGCAGTTTACTTCATTCTCCTCTTCCACTTTGTGATCTGTACAGCAACCCTGCAAGGTAGGTTAGGCAGAAAGTCTGGGGCTGGTCCAAAATCACCCAGGCAGCTTCC
>NW_015174307.1:496803-507431 GCF_001447785.1 Gekko japonicus | reverse complement strand
GTGCGATATGCAACTTGCAGGTCCACCTGTTTTGGGGGGGGGGGGGGAGTTTGAAGTGTGGAATGAAGTCCAATCCGCTTCCATATGCAAGTGACCTTGAAACGCTGGCCCAATCAGAGAAGAGTGGCCTAGGCTGCAGTGGGTGGGAGAGAACTCAGGCAACACAGCCAATAGATAGAGACACCTTGTGATCGACACATCATGGAGCCAACTGATTTTGGAGTGCATAGAATGTTGCCAGACAAAAATGCAATTATGTATAAGGAGGGATTTGTTTCTGTGGATTTAATTTATTCAAATTAACTTGTTTTCTTAAAGATAAGGTACTCATTCAAATTGAAAATAACAAATTTGGGTGGGGGAATAATCTCTTATCTTGAATTTACATGTCTAAATCACATCAACATGTTCCGAATGCAAATTATGTTATGTACCTTATCAGGGGTCATTTCATAGAAAAAGAGCTGCAGGAGCTCATTAGCATATCTAATAGGCCATTAGCATAATAACTCATTAGCATATGCCACGCCCCCTGACATCACCAGAAGGGGAAGCGAAAAGGGTGGGAGGCATCTTCAAAAGCCTCCCCTTCCCCAGCTGGCCTGCCAAGCAAAGGGAGAAGGGGTTTAAAGTTTAAAACCCTTCTATCTAGAGTTTGCCCCCCCAGCCTGCCTTGGCAGGCCAGCTGGGGAAGGGAAGGGGAGGCTTTTGAAGATTTTTTTGCTTCCCCAGCCGGCCTGCTTCTGCCCCCCCCGCCCTCTCCTGGCACGCCTGCCTGGCGGGCAAGCCAGGAAGGGGCAGGGAAAGCGCTGGAAAGAGCTTTGGCTTGCCTGCCCAAGTGGGCAAGCCAAGGAAGGCTCCTAGAGCCCCCCCGCCCTCTCCTGCCTGGCGGGTGAGCCAGGAAGAGTCGGGGAGAAAGTGGGGAAACATTTAAATGCCTCCCTGTGCAAGCGGGCAAGCCAAGGAAGGCTCCTAGAGCCCCCCCGCCCTCTCCTGACTCGTCTGCCTGGCGGGCGAGCCAGGAAGGGCCAGGGAGAAAGCGGGGAGGCATTTAAATGCCTCCCCGTGCCTTCCTCGGCTTGCCCACCCAAGCTCTCACCTTTCAGTTCTTTCTGCTTCAGGACAAGACAGCAGGACAAACTTTTGGTTTATTGATGGTCAGCTTGTGATGATTAAAATCTCTCCCAGCTCCCCCAATCTCCTTCCTCTTTGATCTCTTTGATGAGATATTTCATTGCAAAAGGATGGACTAAGCTGATGTGCCCCATTGTAATTTTCAGGAGAGCTTGTTAGGGTTTCCAGCCTCAACATGGAATCTGCAGAGCCTCTGGAAGACTTCAGAGATCAGTTCCCCGAGGAAAAATATGGCTGCTTTGTTGTGTGGACTCTATGGCATTATAACCTGCTGAGGTCCCTCCCCAGGCTCCACCCCCAAATCTTCAGGAACTTCCCAACCCAGAGTTGGCAACTCTGCGGTTTGTCCAAGATAGAAAAACAAACTAATTGTGAAATCTGACATATGCTAAATTAATAGAAATCATTGCTGAATTGATTGATTGTTCCTTCTAGGTCTGCTGCTGACTGTCCAAAAAGTTTCACAGTCATGCTATGTTCTTCTCAAAGGCCTTGTGGGTAGGTCAGATTTTATCATTTCCATGGTTCAAATGCCCTTTTTACTTTTGCCCCCATCCTCATCCTCCATTGAACAGCTGCTGAAGCATCAAATGGGATGAATTTCTTTCCCCCACTGTTTAGGAATGTCATTCTCCTTCCCAGAAAGATACCGGTCAGGTATCTAGAGCTGTTAACTGTGTTTATTAGTTAAAATATAAGGCTCAGATGGCTCTAACTACTAAAACACAGGCTGCCATTGCAGAACAGACACCAGCAGGAAACAAATGGGTCTCCTGCAACATTAGATCTTCCCAAACCCATAACATTTTATACAGACTTTATTATATTCCCATGTCGCCTACATACTAGGATTGCAAAGTTTTTAATTCATTAAAACCTTGCAACCCTGAGCTTGTGCACACATGTTCAGCTAGGGAGACATAACCAAGACATCTGAGGGGTCAGCCTCTGGCTGAAATTGCCTTGTCCTGGAAGGTAGCTTCATTGTTTTGCAATATTAATTTAATTAATTTAATTGAATGCATTTAATATCAACTTTTCACTAATTAGGGCTCTCAAGGCAGTGAATAGATAAAAAGAGATTTTTTTTTTTAAAAAAGGACATATATATGAAACAGCAGTTGGAACATGAAGGAAGATCAGTAAGTAGGGATTCCAGCCTCCAGATGGATCCCAGGGATCCCCTGGAATTACAGCTCATCTCCACACTCTAGAGATCAGTTCCCCTGAAGAAAACAGATTCTTTGGAAGGTGGACTCTATGGCAATGTATCCCACTAAGGTCCATTACTCCATAGGCTCCACCCTTGAATCTCCAGGAGTTTCCCAACCTGGAGCTGGCAACCTTACCCCCCTCAACCCCTGCCAATGGCCCGAGGTGGGGGGAACCTGGCAACCCTATCAGTAAGGGAATACTGAACAAAGGGGAAAAAACACACCATTATTTGCTGGCAGAAGACAACGAATCTTCCAGGTGAAGGGATTCTACACTTTTAGTGCCACAGCTAAGAAGGTATCAAGCTCAGGCCTCACTTGCCAAATATTTCACTTGCCAAATATTTCCTGTTTCTTACACTTATGCATTAGGGGTTATGGTCCCACATTTCATTATTCCATTGCTTGTGTTATGGATTCTATTGTGTAGTGGGTTGCCGCACGGATGAATGACAGAGACTGACGTAGTGCATAGCACGCTTTATTAGTACACAACAAGAACAAGGAACAACGGCCGGCAGGCCTAACTATATACACAACCAGGGGACACACCCCTGGGTCCCATTGGCGGGTTTGAATCTCCCGCCACGGTCCCATTGGTTCCCCCAGTGGAGGGACTAGTATCCTAGTCCCTATTGTTGTGCCGGACTCAAGCTCAGGAGTGTGTGCTGGCCTCTGGTAGCGGTCAGCGGACACAACAGATTCACATGTATTCTTATTCAGTTCCTATGTTGCATGCAACCTTGCTCTTCTTCATTGCTGTCTATCATCTCTGCTGGGAACTAGGGGGGGGGGGGAACAGATATGTACAGCTGTCTGCTTTGTTTGGCTAGTGCCAGCTTGTAACAGTTCTCATGCAGGGGCCTCCTGAGTGTGTTGAGAACAACTTGGGAAGTGTGTGATCTCATTGTTCTGTGCAACCTTGTAGTCCGGGGAACTTCTAGATAATGTAACCATTAGCTTGCAGGTGTTAGGGTGGTCACAAGTGCAGGGGTAGACATGTGGTGAGCCGAATGGAAGCAATGATTGGTCGCTTGGCATATGTGGAATTTCTTGCTTTCAGTAAATTGGTGGAAGTAGTGTCTGGAACCCAGTTCCAACACAGAAGCTGTCTATGCTTGGAACCTCTCTACCTCTTAATAAACAAATCTTGCTGCTACAAGAGTGTTTGTGAGAGTGATTGCAACCAGGACTTGACAGAAGGCCTTTTCTCACACTGCCACTCATTAGGGATGAAAGGCCACTGCCTGGCAAACACAGATGGATTTGGGGGGTGGAGACAGGCCAGAAGTGACAATATGAGGTCAGTGGGTGATGATCTAGGAGTTGCCAAAACTCTGTGGTTTAATCCATAGGGTTTTTGGCAAATCCTACAGCATACCCGGATGTCATAATGTCACTTCGTGTTTTTCAGCAGACGTGATGTTGCACAATGGCATGATGGAGTCACCCCCACTGTATTTCCCCCTGACTAGCCTTTGAGGCAATGGGCTGAGGGATTCCTGGGAGGTATCGTACCATAGTGTGAACTCTGGCACTTCTACCATCCATCTAGCCTCAAATGATTGAGGAACCTGAAGCAGGGCCCCTGCAAAGATGCCCACTATGGGGTAGGTTCATATGGGAGTAGGATGACCTTAAGGTATTCTGGTCTAGAACTTTAAAAGTCAATACCAACAACTTGAATTGGGCCTTGAAGCAAACTAGGAGCCAGTGTAGACGGAAGAAGCCTGGAGTGATATGGTCTTTACAACCCACTCTAGTCAGCATTCTCACTGCAGTATTCTGTACTAATTATTCTTTCTGAACACTCTTTAAGGACAGCACCACAGAGAGTGCTGTGCAATATTCTAATCTAGATGTTACCAGGGCTTGTACCACAGTGGCAAGATTTAATTTTAAACTAGGAAAGGCCACAGCTATCTCACCAGCTGAAGCTGGTGGAAGGTAGTCTAGGCCACAGCTGCCACCTGCTTATGCAGCCATAGGCTTGGGTCCAACAGCACCTCCAAACTGTGAATCTTCTCCTTTAGAGGAGTACAGTCTCCCCTAGAACATGTGACACCTTAATTCCTGGGTCAATCCCTGCACCCAACCATCATACCTCCACCTTGTTGAGATTAAACTTTTGTTTGTTCCTCTTCATTGATCCCATACCACCTCCAAGGATTAGCCAACTACAGCCATGAATATTCAAATTGTGAACTAGCCCTAGCAACCTCACCATACCTGCATATGGTGGTGTGGTGACGAATCATACCTGTGCAAAACTAAAGCATGTACAACAAACTGAGAAGGAAGCGGAAATCAGACATAAGTGCCTTAGTGTGCATGTGTGGTCAAACATTATGAATGTCTAACAGCAGGGTTTTCTCTAGGGATGTTAGGAATCTTCCTGAGAAATATCACTGGTCGTTGCTAAATTCCTCTTTTGATATTCCTTGAACTTCTTCAAATTAGTATCAAACTGAGAATGACACTAGGAGACCCATTACTGGATCTTCCCATAATTTTAAAAATGTTAATATCAACTGTGCAGGAGTCCAATTCAGACTGGAGCTGTGCACATTGAGTTTAGCTTCCCCAGATACAGTTCCACAGATCAAAACAGACCCCCTCCCCAATACAGGCACACATAACAGGCCAGTTTGGTGCAGTGGTTAAAAGTGGCAGACTCTAATCTGGAGAACCAGGTTTGATTCCCTACTCCTCCCATGCAGCCAGCTGGGTGACTTTGGGTCAGTCAAAGCTCTCTCAGAGTTTTCTCAGCCCCAACCACCTCACAGGGTGTCTGTTGTGGGGAGAGGAAGGGAAGGAGATCGTAAGCCTCTCTGAAACTCTGTGTGAGGGGCAGGGTATACATGCTCCTCCTCCTCCTCTTCTCCTTCTCCTTCTCCTCTTTCCTCATTTATCCACAAAAGGGGTGGGGAGGAAGATGGGCAGCTCTTTTGTCTGTCTTTTTCTTTTTACAACCAGTCTTTCCATTTTCATTGGCTAAATCAGTTAGGGGGAGAGTTAAACCCACTCTCCACTCTTCCATCTTCTCGATCCAAATCAGTTCCCTGCATGGCTGAAACTAGCACTTTTTAAAATTCCAGGAAAATTCAGTCATCAGTCTTCAAGCATTTTACCCTGGTTTTGATTTTAATGAATATATGGAATTCCACTAGCCTTTCTGAAAGTTTTTTTTCCGTCTTCCCCCAAAATGCCTCAGAGCAAGACTCTCCAATTCATCTAGCAATTTCATTAGTCAAAATTGCAATTTTAGCTTTCTCTTTATTGGGTTCAGCAACACAAACACTCACACCAAGAGGAAAATTCTGTCAGGCTAGAAATGAGACTTGGTTTAAACATGATGCTGGCTGAGGAAAAATCACTCACTTGGGGGACTTTGAACTCGTACAGCCATTCATTTGAACCAGGCTGCTACCTATGCAAGGCAGCCATATACATTTGCCTTGGCCAGGAGCCTATCCAAATGAGTCTTCAAAACTGGTCAGTTGGCAGCCCTAAATTTTAACACATGCTGTTATTACTCAGCACCTTCAAGGAGAAAATTAAAAATGGAACAGAAATTCCTTAAATAAAATGAGATTTCAGGCAGCAACAGGCAGGAGACATTCTGAGCAACTTCAGTACCAAGAGAGCTGTGAGTGCTAACAGTCAGGCCTACCATGGTTTATTATTTATTTTATTTATTTCACTTTTACCCCACCCTCCCCGCCAGGCAGGCTCAGGATGGCTTCCACGAACTGATAAGCAGTATACATTCACAGTAAGTAAATAAATATAAAACATCAGTTAAAACACAACCAATCAATATAAAACATTCATTAGATGGCGATAAAACTAAAGTGCAGTTTAGGGACACATTCGGTGGTACCGCCGCAAAATACCTGGGGATTTGGGGGGGTGGAAAGTCTGGAAGGTGGGGTTTGAGGAGGGGGGGACTTCAATGGGGTATAATGCCATAGAGCCCACCTTCCCAAGCGGCCACTTTCTCCAGGGGACTTGATCTCTGTCACCTGCAGATCAGTTTCAATCCCAGGAGATCTCCAGCCACCACATGGAGGCTGGCAACCCTAGACCTGTACCAACACTCTTCCCATGAAGGACCTTTTACCCTTTGGGGGACATTATTTTCTCTCATTTTGTATTCTCCTTTGCCCTCTCTGTTCTAGAATAAGCCTCTTTTAAAATTTTTTTTATCTCCAAGCAAAATAGCTTACGCTACAGAACCCAGGTTCTCAATGCATTGATCATTTTTCATACTGTTATTTGACATTTCATATTTTCCAGGGAGAAATGCCAAGGCCTACTCTGTGTTGCACCAGCAAAAATCTGGTGTAATTCAACTTGACCTTTCAGGAGATACACAAGATTTAACGTTAGTCAAGGCACACCTATGATTTTTAATTAATTTGAAGCTTTCCTCCCTCAAACATTCTTGTCTCTCCCCAGTCTCTTGGTGCAGAAAGGCTGTCAAACTAGGGGGAAAGGAATCAGATTAATGAATTAATTTAAGAAATCCAGAGCAGTTTGGGTGATAACATCATGCTCGATCAACCAGTTGATATTTTTTTTTGTAAGGGTGGACACATGCTTGAAATAGCTGCATCGTTCATTTAGAACTGATGATAAACTTCAGTCTTATCACTAGATTTTGGGGTCCACAGTAGCTGTTGTTTGTTTCATTTAAGAATATGTGTGGAATATAAAGTTGCCAACCTCCAGGTGGCACCTGGATATCTCCTGCTATTACAATTGGACTCCAGAAAACCAAGAGACAGCCAGAGTAATGCTCTGGTATTTGGGTAAAAACTCTATGGTAAATTTGGCTTCTAGAATAGAGTTATTGCCCAAAATACCAGAGTGGCACCTCCAACATCCCGGAAGTAATAGCATCACTTCTGGGTCATGTGGGCAGTTACATAGACACATCACTGCACATGGGAGGATTTCCCCTCTTTTTCGGGGTAAGTCGCCTCCCGCCAGCCAGCTGATCATGGGGGGGGCTGGCACTGGGTGGTCTGGCAACCCTTACTGAGATAACAACAACAATAGAGATCACACAGTAAAACTGAACAAACAATGAAAAGGACTGTGTATATAAGACACTGAAACAATTAAGCAATAAGAATTATATTATAAATACATATATGAAGTGTACAATAAAGCAATGTTCAATAAATCATGAAGAATTCATTTGTGTTGAGTAGTCAATATTCAGAAAAACATTCATTCCGATAAAGATTCAATGAAGGTTCCGGATTACAAACTTCACTATTTAATATTTTCCAGAAGAAACAGAGAACAATGCAGTTTCTTCAACCAGTTTTCAAAATTCACTCTAGAACGTTTCAAAAAAGTGCAGAGTTTCAGTAATTAAGAAGATGGGCATCCAGTCACTGTCTACAAGAAAGACACTCTCTATTATTGCTAAGCTGATGCCATGTTAAATAGTTTTATAGTATTATATTCTTGAAGAAGATACCTGAAACAAAGTTTGTAATCTGGAACCTCTGTTTAATGTTTATTGGAATGAATGTTTTTCTGAATATTGAATAGTCTACACAAATGAATTCTTCATGATTTATTGAACATTGCTTTATTGTACACCTTATATATGTATTTCTAATATAATTGTTATTGCTTAATTGTTTCAGCGTCATATATACACAGTCCTTTCCATTGTTTGTTCAACCCTTACTGAGATGCCAACACAGAGAAGACCCTGTCTTTAGTAGACATCTGCCTTGCTGCCATAGGTAGAGGCTTGCAGAGCAGGGCCTCAAGAAAAAAATGAATAATTGGGGATATTTCAGTTTGAATATGTTTATTATTATTTAATGGGCTTTGGGGACTTTGCAGACAAAGGATGAGATAATATTTAAACACTTTCAATTTTGAAATTCAGTTTTAGAGATACCTTCAGCTTCCCCAAGAGCTACCAGCACTGCCTTAACAAATGACAGATTTTGAGAAAAGTGCATGGGACCGGTGGAGCTTAAGAAGGATGTGATATTACTCCTGGAGGAAGCTCTTGAAATTTCCCCTAATTTCTACAGTAGACCATAGGAACATTGGGAAATTCTTAGAGTAGGGTTGCCAGGTCCCTTCCTTTTGCTGGTGGGGGGACAAGCTTCCCATCCCGGGTCTTTTGGCACACATGCTATGCTCCATGATGTCACCCAGAAGTGAGGTCATTGCACTAGGCACATTGCCAGGGGGACACTCTAGCATTCAGTCAGAAACTCTATGGTACCATATAATTTTTTTGGTGGAGTGCTACAGCGTCCCCCCAGTTATGTGCCCAGTGTGATGACATCATCTCCAGGTAATACAATTGCACTGGACACGTTGGCACAATCCTGGCCCTATGGGGGTAGGGTTCTCCCTCCAGCCAGATCCGGGGCCCTAAAAGTGTGCAAACCCCCACCTGCCCGGGAAAATGGAAAGCCTATCTTAGGGTGTCACTATGAAGACCATTTTCCAGAAATTTTTCTTCTGCTCCTCAGTCTCTTGAGGGCAAGAGATTGGGACTGGGGGGGTTATGCTCTGTGGGCAGGCAAAATGGCAGACCTATATTCTCCCCTCTCTTATTCTGTCAGAAACCTATGGTATTTATTTATTTATTTATTTTATTTCAATTTGTATCCTGCCCTCCCTGCCAAAGCACTTCTGCTTATGTGGCTATTTCTGTAACTTTTGATGGCTCTCTTGTACCAGGTAGGGTGATATTCATGAGATATTCATGGTGGTGACTCTGCCAGATTAAAAAATATCCTTACCTTGATCTGAAATATACCATGTGACCTGCAAAACTAATTGCAGACCAAAAGCCAAAAGTGTAATTCTGACTCACTCTCTCACTCACTCGCTCTCTCACTCACTTTTGCAGTAAAGAGATTTTAGGGCTCTGTAACGATTCCTTGTTTATGGGTGTGTGTCTTTTTAAAAGTTTGGTTGCATGTGATAGTCTAGAGTGCTTGAAGAGGCAAGTGTGGTGTGATTGGTGAGTGACAGAGAGGGGGAGGGGTTTTGGAAGTGATGCTGTGTGGATGAATATGTATGTCTATCAGGAGTGACAGTTTGAGGTTTTGACAGTGGAAGAGTGACAGTTGATGAGGACAGTTAAAGAGTCAGTTAGTTTGTTCGGAAGTCTGTGAGAGAAGCAGTCTGTGTGTGCAGTTAAGAACAGCTGAGGTGGTTCTGAGAGAATAGTAAAATGTAAATGAAAGTAATTGAAGACAAAGTTTAGGAAAGGCTGTATGTCCTGGAGAGAAACAGTGAACTTACATGACCTTGAGTTAAAGTTACAAAGTTACATGCCAAGATCCCTGACAGTGAAGGGAAAAGTGTGTGAAATACCCAAAGCAATTGTTTAGTATTTACCCATTCCTAGTTACAGTGTTCTACCATATTATTTAAGAATTATACCAATAAATCTACTTTTATTTAAGATACCAGTTCTGAAAGAAATAATTTCTCAGGAAACACATAGACCCTCATGAAAGCCTAAAACCTGACCTACCTACCCAGTGATAGAAATATTGTAGTATAAAGGTTTGGAAAGCCTTAAATTTCCTGGTGGCAGCCGGATATACACAGTAAAAAAAAAAAACATAAAGAACATTTTAAAGGGAAACCAGACCTCCCCAGATAAGGGGTCGTCACACCCTCCCTCCCCCGACCCCCAGGAGCCCTGTCGGCAAAGATATGCACCTGCCTGCCTCCTCGGCTCTCCCTCGGCAGCAACGTGGTGGCTGGGCTGGCTGGTGCAGCTGCAGTGAGGCGTCATGACACCCAGGGGTAATTTCCTGCAGGAGCACCCAGGAGCGGAGCTCCGGCAGTAAAGAGCCCAGGGGGCGGGCACATGCAACAAGCCCCGCCCCCTGCTCCCAGCCGGCCCAAGCCACAAGGAGCATGAGGATCTGCACATCCCCCCCCCCAATAGCTAGCAATCCAAAACAGTCCAGTGGAGCCGGAGTGGTGGGTGTTGTCAATTGCACTCATATCACACACTAGCAAGGTCATGCTCAAGATCCTACAAGCTAGGCTTCAACAGTACATGGATAGAGAACTGCCAGAAGTACAAGCTGGGTTTCGAAGAGGTAGAGGAACTAGAGATCAAATTGCCAACATTTGCTGGATTATGGAGAAAGCAAGAGAGTACCAGAAAAACATCTACTTCTGCTTCATTGACTATGCTAAAGCCTTTGACTGTGTGGATCACAACAAACTATGGCAGGTCCTTAAAGAGATGGGAGTACCAGACCA
>NW_015174307.1:473244-495796 GCF_001447785.1 Gekko japonicus | reverse complement strand
CAATGCAGATGGAAAGAAAAGTCAGCGCATGTTATAAATAAAGAACCAGTATTGGGACAGCTGATAAAATATGAATACTATTCCAGAGAGCTTAATGTGTCAGCTCTTTATAACAGAAAAAGGGATGGAGTGCGTATGTGCTCCTGCTGCTTAACAGTAGGTTTGAAAGAGGCTGTCGCAGTAGCACAAGTGGAAAATTTCCCTATCTTTTGACAGGTTTCCAAGGCGTCAATTCAACTTATGAAAAATGTGATGTTTTATTTGATATCAAGAACGTGAATAGTGTTCTGTATGAGATTTTGATTGAGAAAGTGTGTGTGTGTGTGTGTGAGTGAGTGAAGAATCATTTCTTCTACTTCCTCTTGCCCTCCTCTTGTAGGAATTTTATCACCAAAAATAAGAAAATTACTTTTCCAATCTAGATTATAGTTATTCATCAAGAGTTATCCAACAGCCAGTCAGGATGATACAATGAAAAAAAATGTATGGTGTTCACTGTCATTGATCTCAAATAGGAAGAGTATCTTCTAGACAAAGACAGAATATGTGATATGTAGTAATCCAGCCAATTTCCACCCCCAAGGGAGTTAGTGTATAAATTCACTTTCAAGGACTGACACTGGGGTCACATTAGCATTTGCACTCTGGTCATCAGAACATTTCCAGACCATTAATATTATTCCAAGACTCTATTGTTGAGAATTAAATATTAATGAAATATTTAGCAAGAACCTGTTAGAAAGAATAAAAGGCCAAGAGGTACCGCAAGGAGAACAGTATTACCTACGCTTGGATCTTAGGAGGGTGTTCATAGAACAATCTCTTTGACCCATACAATGAATACTGAGAATGTACAGAACCTATGTGATAAGTGTGTTAATGTGGAATTTCATCAGCCCTGTGGACAAAATCTCAAATTTTGTCACAGCAAGAATAACCATTAGAGTGTGGACACGTTATCCTAGAAGCCTAAGTAGACTAGATACTAGGACTGGATCTTCTCAGACTTTTACAAAGCCAAATAGCATCTACTTGGGGTCCTATTCTGGATCATGGCAACCGTGTGTGGGGGGAAGGAGGAGTTTAACCTTTGCTTCAAGTGGTTTTACTAACCAAAATCAAATTCCCTCCCTGTTATTAGCCTTGGAAAGGGGAGGGGGACAGGCAAAGAAGATACCTGTCTGTTTTGTTTTCCATCAGTGCTAATAACAGTCCACAGAAGCCTAAAAGTGGAAATGTTCAGCCTTCTTCCTTCTACTTTCCACCAAAGCCCTGATTAAAAAGAAGGGGGGGGGGAACCCTGAGGTCCTGCATCTGATTTAATCCTGGGAATTTCTGATCATGAATTTTCCAGCATTTTGTCTAGTTAGGCCATAAGTGAATTTGGGTTTTGTGTCTCATGTAAAACAGCTAAGAATTTTCAAGGGAAGTTGGGGTATTATTGTGCTAATATTCTCTTTGGCCAGTGAATCTGAACATTGCCACATTCTCAATAATTTTGCTAAAGCACAATTCAAAGTGATCTTGGAAATTCCTCCCAGACAAATTGTTGGAAGGATTTCAAGGGAAATCAAACAGGTTTCAATTGAAGGTCTATAATTTCTCAGGGAGGATTCTGTGCCCACCTATTTACCACTGGACTAAGGCCAAGACATGATTAGACACAAACGTGGAGGGTCCAATGCCATGTGTGAGTTCCATGAAGTTTCAGTAGAAGTCGAAAGAATATAAGCAGGGCATTCTCAAAATGTATAAGACGTGTCTTGTACATCTCCAAGTTGTCAATTAGATATGTCAATAGACTTTGAGTTTCCAATTCCTGTAAGCAGCCTCCTGTAAAGTGCAGTAAGAGTGACGAAACACAGAACATTTTCACTTACTAGATAGTGGAGGGGAGGAGACAAGGAAGAGAATTAGGGCTGGTGTTTATGGTGGTAACCATCTGGCCCTTGCAATGCCCAATTAAAACAGTCAAGCAGAAGCCCCTTGTTATGTTAATGAATCTGAAGGCACATTTCAGTCCCAATCCATTATTCTTCCAGTAGTGACTTTGTTCCCCTATAAGTTAAGAACTGCCATCATTATATCAAATTCTTAATGTTCCCAGTTCTGGATACTTAAATCCAGAGACTGGAGCCATGAACAGAGAAGGTAGATCTTTCTACAGACCTGAAAAAGGCCCAGCTTTGCAGACAAATTTGAAAAATAAGTATATCAGAGTGGTACACCCCCCAATAAAAGAAGCATCTGTTTCTGTAATGTTATGAAACTCAGTGACCATTGTGGCTGTTCCTAGACAACCACAACAGTCTAGCCAGTCTTCAAAACTTGGTTTCTGTTAGTAAAAGGTAAGGGGAGGGAGCAGGGCCCTTTCTAGGCTGTTTTGGCCTTTGAGGGAGAACTCACTGGGACCAGGCCTGACAGCAACCATTGGGCAACTTGATACCACACAACTTGCCTAACTTGCCCAGGACTCGTTGCTTGCTGCTGTTCAACAGCAGCCATCCAATGAAATCCTGTGTGTTGTAGCTGATACAGAGTCAGACTAGGATCTGGGATGCCAGGCTCAAATCACCACTCTGCCGTGGAAGATCACAGCGTGACCTTGGGCCAGTGACATACTCTCAGCCTAACTTACCTCACAGGGTTGTAGGCTATAACTGCAAAAAATGCCTTTGATACAGCTACTACTTTCCCTTCCTTCGCATATCGCCATCCCAAGAAGAAGAAAAAATAAAATGTAAAAAAAATAAAAATAGAAATGCCTCCTCCCCTGTTGCTGTTTGGGATTCATTTTGATCCTGAGTCTGAAGGGGTTGAAGGCAATTGAGATAAACCAAGGAAGTTCCCTCCAGTAACATGACACTTCAGCAAGCTTTTGTTGCATGGTCTTGTATTTAATTTGCTTGCATGTTACAATTTTATTTTCCTGTAATCGGTTCCTTTTCAACAATTTTTTTTTAATTAAAAATTTTAATACTACATCAAAAATACCAAAACCAAGCAGAGTATAAATACCAAACAGTAAACACTTTGCTTTAAAAAAAGTCTAACTACATTGAAGTCTAAATCCAAAAGCATTTTAAAAAATCGTTACTAATAAATATATATCGACTAAAGACTCTTGTTATGAGGATACTGATAAAAGCTATACTGTTGACAGTGCAGAATTTGTAACAGGTTCCTTTTCAACAATGATGACACTTTTGTTCTTGTCTCATCACAGGGTGAACAGAAGCTCCCAGTTTGTTTCCTCCCTTTTACTTCACTGGACATAGTGCCAAAATTAGGTGAAGGGACGCCTGTCTTACAGGAAGAGGCACATAAGGCAAAGCTATACAATGTCTTAATGAGAAGTATGTCCAGTGTGGTCATCTTAATTCAGTTTCTGGCATACTGGACTTGCAAGGCTGGAACATCAACTGGCGCAGCAACAGAGAAAATGGTTTTATTTAAAACACACTAATTCATAGCAGATCTTGTACTCTCAGGATCTTTATGCCATGACTCTGCAGTAGTGCAGGGACTTAAGGCCAAATCTACATATGCATTTTAGAATCAGCTTGGTGCCGCTGTTATAGGGTTGCCAAGTGTAAATTCCTCCAGAGCAGGGGGCTCCTGTCTGGCGTCTGGAGCGCCGCACGCACGTGACGTCGCCGGGCATGCTGGGGTGGGGCCACGACCATCCGAGGGAAAACCATCAGAGGGAAAACCACAGCATGCCCAGCAGGGCATCTGGGGCTGCCATGGGAGGGGGTAAAAATCCCTTTCTGTGGGTAAAAATCCTTGTGTCTGAAGAAGACCTCTGGTGGATCTAAACCAGACAGAATACTGGGCTGGGATGTGGGAAATTCAAATTCAGATCCATATTCAGCTATGAAAAACAGCTTAAAGCAAGTTGCTGTCTTTCTGACTAGTTGCCTCACAAGAAGATAAGTGCATATGATGATGTTCACCTTGGTTCTTTGGCAGGGGGGATAGAGCTGATGGAGCTGTTAGCACTGGGTGGGTTCAAGTCAATGACTTTGTGAGGGCAGCTCTGAGGGTAGAGACTAGCTGTTGCATGGCCCTCATAGTGGGGCCAGGCTGAGCCAGGGCACCACTTCAGAGGCAAAACTCTTCTGTTCCTGATCACATTTGAATTGTCTTTGAAGCCAGCAAAATGGTTTTAGTAGACCTTGGGAGAAAAATAACCTTAGCACTGAGCAATGCTGCAATTATCAACGAAGAGGTTTTAAAAGATATGTTAACAGACATATGTACTGCATTACTGGAAGCTGATGTCAACAGTGAAACAACTGAAAGAAAATGTCAGATCTGCTCTTGATCTTGAACAGGTGGCTTCTGGTCTCAACAAGAGGGAAATGATCCAGCATGCTGTCTTTTAAGGACTGGTTAAGCTTGTAGATCCAAGAGTCAAAGCCTGGACACCAGCAAAAGGAAAACAGAATAATGCACAGGATAACAGCACTGTCTCTGTGTTTCTGCACAGGCATCATGCAGACAATGTCAGGCTCAAAGTTGGCACATTATTACAATGGGAAAGGTTGGAATACATGTTTGATATGTTCAGACACTTACAGAGCAGGTGTTTTTGACTAGTAAAAACAGAATGCAACAACAGCAAGGATTCCGTTTTATGAGGGTTACACAGAGATGGATTCTGTTATTATGGCATCGGAAGATGTGGAAAAATTTAAGAATGAACATTTTGAAATAATTTCTGATACAAGCAGGAAAATTCTCTTTTTGAAGAAATGTTGCAAGTCGCCAATGCCATACAACCAGGTAATATTGTTTATGAGATGGATGCCTCTATCAATCAACCCTCTGAAACTCAAGCAACAATGTGATAAGGGTCCCTTGTAGCCCATCCCGAAGAAACCAAAATACAGCCCTGTCTCTGTGTTTCTGCCCAGCCATCATGCAGACAGCAGAAGCATCACAAAGCAACTGAGATTAGCAGTGCTGCATGCCATACGTCTTTAGCCTATACATTCTGGGTGCATTTGCACAATAAGCAAGATAATAGCAACAGTTCTTAGCAGAAAAATTAAGCAAGCGTGATCTGATTAGGTAATGTAACAAACCTGTCAGATGCGATCATTGTTACTCATAAACAGTGTTTATTTTATTTAATATCTTTATTAGTAGCTTTTCAACTGTAAATGTTCCCAAAAGAACTTACAAAATGGAAATATTAGCTAATATGCCTGTCCTTAACAGCCTCTGGTAGAATGGCTGTTGCAGAGGAAGACTAACAGAGTGATGCTGGGGGGGATCGGAATAGGGAGCCCAACTGACCACTATACCAGTATAACTTGGATTTATGCCAGTGTAAGGAGCATATACACTGGTGCAAGGCACGGAGTGTGCAGCATGAAGCACTTCCACTAGCACAGCTGCACACCGCCACACGCTGGCAGAGTGACAGCATGAACCCCTGCGCTGTCAGAAATGTGGGTATGCCAGAGGCATGGGGCCAGCCAGTCAGGTCCCAAAGCAGTTTCAGTGTGGGAACGCTCCCCAAAACAAGCACGAAATTGTGGGGGCAAAAATGCTAACACGGCTGTGGTGGAACAGGCCTGCTCTTGCCTGCAGACCCCATTCCACACTGCCTTCCAAGATTTCTCTCAACACCTGGAGAAGCTTTTCTCTCTCTCTCTTTTCAGTAATGCAACACTATCACCTGACCTTTGTAAGGGACTGCCTGCTAGGAGGGTCAGGACTCCCAACGTCTTTTTCAAGTTCTGAGGCCTTGACTCTGTGTCTCTTGCTGCCCAGTGTCTGATCACCGCAGGGAAAATTTACTGCCTTTTGTGCCCCTGGAGGAATGGCCACTTGCCAGCTGTCTGCCTTCCACCCTGGCTCTCCTTTTAAAAGAGCGTGCCCGAGACAGTAGAGATCTATGCAGTACAGAAAAACACTGCCAGCATCAAAAGTTAGAACGTCTTTATTAAAAATAAAATTTTCATAAGCATACTTTTAGCATAGCACCAGATTTGAGCAAGGAATACAAAAGAAATGGGTAAAAATGCAATCCTATGTCTCTCTCTCTATACATGCCCTATCAGATTTTAAAATATAGGACAGGCAATTTAGCTTGAAGAAGTTACAGATCCCTACAAAGTTCATTGCCTTGAATCTCTCTTCAGCTGTCCATGCTACCACATAGTTGATGGCTGCCTCCTCAATGGAGAGGTCTCTGTGTGCTCATGTCCCCAGCACCCAAGGAAAAGAGCCCTTCTTCCTGTTGCAAGGAGTTTTAATCATATCTGTTTCTCCACCCACTGACCAGGTCACACTAGGTCAGAGAAGCATTTCCTAGGGCTTCTTCTTGGAGATTATTCCTGAATCTGTTCTAACTTAAAGTCCTCCATGTCTCTGTTCATTGTTTGAATAAGGGAAATAGCTTGACCATCCCATTGTCTTTAGCTAGACCTATTAGCATATTTTAAATGGTAACTGAGGTGCGCCTCGAAAGCCATAAACTGACTTCTTCCTTCCCAGCCTGGTCTCTGCCCAGAAGGGGGGAAAAAACTGTTAAAATGCAAAGTGGAGGTTTGGCTCATTTCAAACATCTTCACACAGCCCATTGGTGGCCATGGTAACTCCCAATTCACTCCTCCCAACCAGCTGCAGCCACTCCCTCAGGAACCCAAGCAGCTCAGGATACTGGCCATGTACACACCCAATCAGCACCCCCCATGCCGGCCCCACCCCTCCCCAGCACCCAATAATGGGCCACCCCATCCTACAAATGGTTTGGATTCTGCAAGGGGGGGTCCTCCTTGCAGCATTGGAGTGCCAGATGGGGCATCCATAATGGCTAAATACCTGACAAGTTGCCAAAATGGAACATTGTCAGCTGCTGCTCCATTGTGTGTTGTCCCCATATTCAGGTGCTGATCCAACAGAGACAGCCGTCACCCCAACTGTGGATGAAAAACCCCACCATGTGCCATCTCTGCAGCAGAAGCCAACCCTCAGCAGTATGGAGACACAGCCAGCCTCCAGGCCCTTCCCTTCCCACGCCCAAAAGGAAGGCACCCCCATATCCCCCTTTTGTATAGTATGGAATGCGTATGGAATACCATGAATGATGATTCTTACAGCATAACTCACAGGTTGCCACCCAAGACAGGAGCAAATCTTGATAAAGAGTTTGTTGAAATGGAGAGAAAACTGGCTATCCGTAGAATCACAACTGGAAGTTTCCTTTAACCAGTGAGGTGGGGAGAAGCATACATATGGACTTACATGGTCAGAGTTGGCAGTTGATAATGATTGTATGATTTATTCATATGATGGGAAAATATGAAATGTTGGAATTAATTATACTATTGTACCTTACTACGACATATTTATTATATTAGCTATATTTAAAGAGTTTTGCACACAATATTGATTTCTTACTGCAGAGAGCCAGTTTGGTGTAGTGGTTAAGTGCGTGGACTCTAATCTGGGAGAACTGGGTTTGATTCCCCACTCCTCCACTTGCACCTGGCTGGATGACCTTGGGCAAGCCATAGTTCTGATAAGAGCTGTTCTTGAAAAAGAGCAGTTTCTGTCAGAGCTCTCTCAGCCCCACCTACCTCACAGGGTGTCTGTTGTGGGGAGGGGAAGGGAAAGGAGTTTGTAAGCCGCTCTGAAACACCTTTGGGTAGTGAAGGGTGGGGTATAAATCCAATCTCGCCTCTTCTTCTTGTTATATTAAAAAGTAAAGGTAAAGGTTCCCTTGCTCGAAAGCCAGTCGAATCCGACTCTAGGGTTGCGGTGCTCATCTCCGTTTCAAAGCCGAAGAGCCAGCGCTGTCCGAAGACGTTTCCGTGGTCATGTGGCCGGCATGACTAAACACCAAGGCGCACGGAACGCTGTTACCTTCCCACCAAAGTGGTACCTATTTATCTACTTGCAATTTCTTGCTTTCGAACTGCTAGGTTGGCAGGAGCTGGAACTAGAGACAGGAGCTCACCCTGTCTTGCGGCACCCGGGTCTTGAACCACTGAACTACTGACCTTCCACAGCCTGCAGTTCAGCGTCTTAACCACTTGAGCCATCGCAGCTCCATTACTGATACTCAATAGTTCAGTATGTTACACTTCGTCTATAATATTGTTTACAGTATATATAGATTTTACATGGTGTTGTATGATAAGACATGGCTGCTGGTGGTGGGACCCAACATAAAAGGGAAATATGATTCATCCAAAGTGGCCAAGTGGGCTTCTCGATGGGACCCAGCCTGCAGAATGTGTTGGGAATTTAACCAAGGGCATTGCCAGTGAGCCTGCTGTAAATTTGACCACAATTGTGAGCTCTGTTTGGGCTATCACGTCAGGGTGTCCTGCTCACGCTCGAACACTGCTCAGCAGCCCTTTCAGGGCAGCAGGCTCTCCTCTAATGCTGCCGCTCAAAAAGGAGAGGAGGGTCCAGTGGCACCTTTTCCTCTGGCAGCTCAGCCAGAAAATGGGCAGCAGTTGGGGCTTGGTCGTCACCCCTGTCAACCTGCAAAGTGGCCTGTGTGCCCATTTCCCCTGCATGTGGGATCCCCTTAAGGGATCTTGGAGTGAGAGCTTTCAAGGGGTGTGCCCAGCTCAGGGGCTGCCAATGGGTTACCCTCATGCTCAAGTGGCAGGGGAGACCACTTAGTGGCAATCGTCCTCATGGAATCCAACATCCTGCCATCCCATGGTTCTCCCCCCACCCCAGCAGGCGGGCTGGGGTGGGCCAGGGTATATCGACTGGCAGGCAGGACTGCTGATTCTAGGATATGGTTGTCCCATGCTGTGCCAAGGCTTTGCCTTTGCTGCCCTCTCTATGCCCTAGGTGCTGGGGCAGCAAATAAATTTTTCATGAAAGATTTCTTTCTCCTGGAAGAACTATATTTAATTCAAAAATCAAAATGGAAGAGCATTTGGTCCAATTGTAGTGAATTTAAATAAACCAGTTACACCCTTGGCCTGGTCTGCAAACTATACATAATGCAGAAAACTGTGGCTGATTTCACACTCCCCTTTGTCCTGGGCTCACTCCTCCTTTCCCTCCACTTCTTCTGGTCAATTTCACACCATTTGTCCCATGGCCGCCTTTTGACCCGCAGATTCCCCTGTTTTGCTCCGGCTCAGCTTGATCCTTGATTTGCCAGAAGTTTCCTGTTGCTGCGCAGAGAAAAAGTGGGAGGGGGAAGGGGTGGGATTAAGAGGGCGAAGACAGGGGAGTCGGAGGAGGGAGGACGCAGGAAGCCATAGGAAACCTTGCCAAGGAAATCAAACTCCGGGAGCAGATTGAAAACAGCCACGTGCCAAGAATGCTAATGCAAAATCTGTTTAAACAGGGCAAACTGCCCCGCCAGTAAACAGGGGTAAGTAACATGTGCGAAATCGGCTTGTGACTGTGCTTACAGAGCCTGCTGTTCATGTCCTGAATGAATAGACTGATTCACACTAGACTTTTCTTAGATAAATATGAGCATGTAGAAACCCATAGAAAAAGTTGACCATGTAAACTGTGCTTAAGAACCTATACTGGCCTTTACCACTTAGAATGGCAACAAAAGGTAAATTTGTGGATATATGTTTACAGTTGATGACTACTAACTATACAGTGAGTGTAAACATATGGAGGACGGAAGAGCATGACATTTGCTGTCCTTGCTCTTGACTTCTGATTCAGAATGGAAGAGCTCTATGTACATATTGGTTGTACAAAGGCAGATTGTCTTCATGTGACTGCGAATTGTGCAATGGCAGGGTTCCTAATCATGTATAGACTCTGTTCAGACTTTCCACTGGTGACATGGCAGTTAGGGATGGAGCCCAAGATGCAATCCCATTCCCTCATGTTCAGTGAATATATGGAGACGACTACTACTGTTTTAGCGGTTCTAGGAGCAATTGCAGTGCAAACTATTATTCTTTTATACAACACTTCGACATGTTGACCCTAACCTTGAAGGTTTTCTGCTTCCCTCACAGATCTGGATAAAGATGTTTGCTTCTTGATCGTACTCTTAATCTGTGTAGGAAAGTATTTATTTAACTCTGAGCTCTTCTTCCCCAAGGATCAGGGTACAGGGTGGGGTGTTTTTTTTTGTCTGAGTGGACCAGACAGAAGCAGCTCAAGACAAGCCAAACACTCAGCTCAACTGGGCTTATGGAATGATGTTTACTGGTGATTGTACACAGTGAGGGAGAAAATGAAATATCCAAGCTAAGATCACTTACAAGTTGTAACTCCTGCATGGTTTGTCCATTTGTTGAAAAATAAAGCACTTGCTGTATAGGAAATGTCTGAAATGGAATTGTTCAGGAAGATGTGGGATCAGGTGGTTGTTTTAATGTCTGAGGAACATTTTTGGACCGACTGGCCACCCAACATCAGATAGAGCTGGGTGTCATCTGCATATTGATGACACCCAAGCCCATAACTCTGGGCAATCTGGGCGAGGGGGCGCATATAGATGCTAAATAACATCGGGGACAGCACTACCCCCTGAGGCACCCCACACTCAAGAGGATGCCTCTGAGACTGCTGTTCCCCTATCGCCACCCTTTGTCCCCGACCTTGCAGGAATGAGGCAAACCATTGAAGGGCAAGCCCCTGAATCCCCACATCGGCGAGGCAGTGGGTCAGCAGCTGATGGTCGACTGTATCGAACGTGGCCGACAGATCTAACAACAGCAATGCTGCCACACCACCTCGATCCAGATGCCTTCGGAGATCGTCAATCAGGGCAACCAATGCCGTCTCCGTCCCATGACCCAGGCGAAAGCCAGACTGGAAGGGATCCAGGGTTAGGCACAGTCAGGGCCACCAGGCTGGCTATTGCCAGGCTCTGCTCCACGTTAAGAAACTCGACGGTACCGACATATGGCGGACAACATTTCAGCCTCCATCGAGAGACAGCAGCATGGGTAGGCAGGGACCTCACCATGGGCTACATGGTGACCGATGGTGGCACAAACATGAGGGCAGTGTCCAGTTTTGGGCACCACATTTTAGGAAGGATGTTGACAAGCTTGAGTGTGTCCAGAAGAGGGCAACCGGGATGGTGAGAGGGTTGGAATCCAAGTCTTATGAGGAAAGGTTGAAAGAGTTGGGTATGTTTAGCCTGGGAAAGAGAAGGCTTAGAGGAGACATGATTGCTGTGAATTTCTTGCCCCACTCTTGTGGATCTTCTAATAACATTTCTGGTACATGAAAGCACAAGCCTACATCAAATGGCTCTCACACTAGGCTTATAATGTTGAAGCAGCCTTAAGAAGGACAAAATGAGACTGAACATGCAATTTTAGGAAAGAGGATTGCAATCCTGGTTCCACAAGCAGAAGCAGAAGCTCATCGGCATTTTGGAACACTACTGCTTTTTTAAATCCCCCCCTTTTGGTGGCAAATACCATTGTGCATGCCCCAGTATGGGGTCCAGGGTTCAGATTACTTTAACTTCTTACAGCACAGCCAACTAGCTGAGGTTCGACATGTTGACCCTAACCTTGAAGGTTTTCTGCTTCCCTCACAGATCTGGATAAAGATGTTTGCTTCTTGATCGTACTCTTAATCTGTGTAGGAAAGTATTTATTTAACTCTGAGCTCTTCTTCCCCAAGGATCAGGGTACAGGGTGGTTTTTTTTCTTTTTGTCTGAGTGGACCAGACAGAAGCAGCTCAAGACAAGCCAAACACTCAGCTCAACTGGGCTTATGGAATGATGTTTACTGGTGATTGTACACAGTGAGGGAGAAAATGAAATATCCAAGCTAAGATCACTTACAAGTTGTAACTCCTGCATGGTTTGTCCATTTGTTGAAAAATAAAGCACTTGCTGTATAGGAAATGTCTGAAATGGAATTGTTCAGGAAGACGGGCCTTTTTCCTAGTATAAGATAAAACAGAAGCCCAAGTTAGGGTAGTTAGTTGAATACAACAAACGTTACCTGTATTTTAAAAACTTGCTTAGTAGGGACAGTTTCACTAGGTGTTCCTTTCACCATTAAAATGCTCGGCTAATAGGACAAGTTAAATAAGCAAGCAGGAGGTTGCCAATAATGGAATGAACCAACTGAGCTTGCTTTGTATGGTTGATCAGTAGGAAAAGTCAGGCACTGAAGTTCTTTTGTGTGCCTTGGTCTAACTTTCCACCATAATCATACTGCACCCACAGCTCCAAATGCATGGGTTAATCTAGGGGTTTATTAATTACAATGTGAACCATGAAAATAATCAAACTCCCTCTAACTATTGTGTGGATTCCTTCAAAGGCTGCCTATTGTGTTTTCCAGTATTTGAGCAACCCACACTGCCTTCAAACTCAGCATGGCCACAGGTCATACCTTTGCTTTTCCCCATCTGCACCAAATTTTTGCAGAGAGATGTTTCTTATCAACCCCACCCCCCTGCACCATGCAGTGTAAAGCACTGATGTGCAGTATCAAGGGATTAAACTCCCCTCTGGGGTGGTACAACTATCAGTGGCTGGTCTGGGTGCCTTCCTCCATCCTTGGATGCAGAACCAAAGTCATCATACCCTGAGGTGGGGCAGCTGCCAAGGCCCAGGTCTTCTGATGTGGCCCACTGCCACCCCCCTCCAACCTCTCAACTGCCTGGCTGCCCATGTGCTGTTGTAAACCCTTCCACAATCCACACCCCCAGCTGCATGCACAGCCCCATATAGTCAGGGTCTGGGAAGTGTTGGCAAGCACTGAGAGGACTGGAAAATGAGGAAATGGGTGCAGCAAGTAGAGAAGAGGAAGGGGCCTCTGGGCCCTCAGAAACCTGGAACTGGCCCTGCTTGGATGTCTCAGCTTGCTGGCCCATCTAATCACCATCTAATCAAAAAACACCTTACTCTCAAAACTCCTGCCAACCCCAGTTAGGGCCTCAGAATAATACCAATTTGTATAACACAAGCCCACAGCAACACATTTAAAGCAGGCAAAAAAGGCCCCTTATCCCAACCAATTAGATGGGGACCCCCCAAAAAATCCCTGCTCGGCCCTGAAGCAGTTAGCAAATTCAACATTGTTGTCACACAGGAGGAAAGGGTGGGGAGCTCTGCAGAGGGGGAAAAAAGTGTGACAGACAACGAGGAGCAAGGAGCCTTCTGTTCCCTCTCATTGACTGCAGCACACAAGGCAGGCTTTCCTCTTTCTCCACCCCCAGCATCTGGTGCCCCCAATTTTCTAAAGGAGATGGATGCAAAACTGTTCCTGACACCATAGTACTCCCTAAGCTATGCTAGGGGGCACTGGGACACAACATTTTAACAGGCAGCACAGAGATTTCTGCTTTTGCTCACAAAGCAGTTTCCCTCCCCCCCCACCTCTGCACAGGACTGCTCCAGAGCTATCTGGCACCTCTCCGACCTCTGGCCGGAGTGGTGCAATGAAGAGGCCACACATGGTCCTCTTCCCTAAGAAGGATGCTTCTGGTCTGACCCCCACAGAGGTGCCTGCAGGTGCTGGCACTAGACAGGGATCTGCTGCTCAGGCAGTTCCTCCTCAAGCCGTTGCTGCTGAGGCTCAGCGGCAGGAGGAGGGGCAGCAAGAGCTGACTTTGGGGTTGAGCTCTGGGGACAGTTCCTTGTTTTCAGAGCTCACTCCATGGACTAAGAGGGCTATAGAGAAAATGGGTAAGAAACATCAACAGCCTGGCCTGATGCTCATTTACTGTGCGGCCCACCTTCTCCACCTCGTGGTCAAGGATGCCCTGGGGTTGGGTTCTGCAGAGGATCCCAATCTGGACACTGCGACTTGTGAGTTCCAGCATATCCTCCAGAAATGTTGGCACATCATGGGCCACTTCTCTAATAGTGTGAAGGACACCTTTCTGCTGTGTGAGAAGCAGATGCTGACAGGCATGCCGGTGCACTGCCTGCTCGGCGACATCACCACTCACTGGAACTCCACCTGTGCTATGCTTGAATGCTTGGTGGAGCAGGAGAGAGCCCTGAGTGCCCTCATCTTTGATAGAGGGGTCATTCGGGAAGAGACGGCTCACCCAGGAGGACTGGTTGACCATCTGTCAGACTGTGGAAGTTCTTAAGCCCTTTAGGAACTACACAGAAATGCTCTCATCTGACACGACAAGTCTGGCTCTGGTCATCCCCATGATCCACACAGCTCGGGAGGACTTGGCCTCATTTCTGGAGCCAGCTGAGGGATGTGCAGACATGCTTCCAGCGGTGTGTGCACCGGTGAGAAGGCTGCAAGTGGTAGTTCTGCTCTATTCAGCTATGGTCAGGCCTCACCTGGAGTACTGTGTCTAGTTTTGGGCACCACATTTTAGGAAGGATGTTGACAAGCTCGAGCGTGTCCAGAAGAGGGCAACTAGAATGGTGAGAGGTTGGAATCCAAGTCTTATGAGGAAAGGCTGAAAGAGTTGGGTATGTTTAGCCTGGGAAAGAGAAGGCCTAGAGGGGACATGATTGCAATCTTCAGGTATCTGAAGGGCTGTCATGTAGAAGATGGAGCAGATCTATTCTCTCTCCAGATTGCAAGACTAGATCGAATGGGTGGAAATTACAAGGGAGTCATTACCGGCAAAATATCAGGAGAAACTTCCTAACTGTAAGAGTGGTTGAGCAGTGGAACAGTCTGCCTTGGGAGGTGGTGCATGCTCCTTCGCTGGACATTTTCAATGGAGGAATGGGGGCACCCTCTTTGGATGCCCTTAGAATTGGACCCCCTGGTCTAACCTTTTCCAAACTTGGGGGGTCTTTTGGGGAGAGGCTCCAGCAGCCACAGTACACATTTGGTGCCTCTACATCAAACCCCATCCCCCACAGCCCCCTGAATAGTTGTGAGAAGATTTTTGCCATTGACTACAATGGCCCCATAGGATATAATGGACCCGAAAATTTTCAGGAATCCCCCCAAAAATTGGGCACCAATATGATACCAGTATTGGTAATCAGTATATTTGGGAATCCTGTACACTTAATTGGAAACACCTGAATGGTGAGACTTATTGTGAGCATGCTGTTCAGGGTTGCGAAAGCCAAAACCCCTCACTGGAGAGATTGACGCTGTGCCAGAGTTGGGAGCTTTCAGCGCTGTAAATTAAGTTTGTAGGCATGGCTTCAATATAAGTCCAGTCTTGAGAAAGGATTACCAAACAGTTTGCGTAACCAGTACATCTTCAACTGTTTATTTGTAGTTTGGACTATAAATATATCTACAAGCAAGAATCTTGTGTTGATATTTTGTTTGGAAGTAGGAGGAGTCAGATGGCTGAACTGGGAGTGTTTACCTTTAAGAACGGCCTGGCAGAGAAATGGCATTTTTTTCTCCAGTGTTAAGTGAATGACTGCCATAGTTTTTCACTGGAAGTCCTTGCATATTCACGTGAAATTAAAAGATGCCTCCTCCTTGGGAGGAAAGTGATGGCAAACCTAGACAGCATAATAAAAAGTAGAGACATCACCCTGCCAACTAAAGTCCATATGGTCAAAGCAATGGTATTCCCAGTAGTAATGTATGGCTGTGAGAATTAGACCATAAGGAAGGCTGAGCATCAAAGAATAGATGCTTTCAAATTATGGTGCTGGAGAAGACTCTTGAGAGTCCCATGGACTGCAAGGAGTTCAAATCAGTCAATCCTAAAAAAATCAACCCTGACTGTTCCTTGGAAGCTCAAATACTTTTGCCACCAAAGACCCTGATGCTGGGAAAGATTGAAGGTAAAAGAAGAAAGGGACAGCAAATTATGAGATGGTTAGACAGTGTTATCAATGCAATGAACATGAAATTAAGCAAACTCTGGAGGATGACGGAAGACAGGAGGGCCTGGCATGATGTGGTCCATGGGTTCGCAAAGACTCGACTGTGTAACTGAACAGCAACAACAGCAGATGGCCATCTGACAGCAATGCTGATTCTGTGAACTTAGGCAGATCATGAGAGGGAGGGCAGGAATGGCTGCATCAGTGCTTAGTTCTTGTGGCCCTTTCTTATACGCCCAGGGAAATGCCAATCGCCACTTTGAAGTCAGGAAGCAATTTTCTCGAGGCCAGTTTGGCCAGGGATCCTGAAGGGTGGTGTTGTGGGGTTTTTTGCTATCTTCTGCGCATGGAGCAGGGGTCACTGAGGGCATGGAGGGTAGTTGTGAATTTCCTGCATCATGCAGGAGGTTAGACTAGATGACCCTGGAAGTCCCTTCCAACTCTATGATTCTAAGGACAAAGGATGTGCTCCTAAGTGGAGCTGTTTAGGGGAGGAAAAAGTTATGCTGGAATCAAATAATCTTACTTCTAGACTGATTGTCCTCTTTTGGTAGACAGTAGTTGTTATGGGCAACTGAGCACAGAGATTATAATGACTAAATGCTTCCCAGATTCTCCTCACCTTTTTTGGGGGGGGGCTGGATTTTGGAGATTTACAGTACAATCCTAAACAGAGTTACACCCTTCTAAGTCTATTGAAGTCAATGGGTTTAGAAGGATGTAACTCCTAAACAGAGTTATACCCTTCTAAATCAATTGATCCATTGTTAGGATATTGGTCATTGCTTATATTTTACCACTCTGCTCAGCCAAGTTTGAAGAGTCGCTTTTGTCCAAGGAAGGCTGCTTAGACTACAGGGAGGTTTTAAATGTTGCTGAGGAGGGGGTAGGATGCAGCCCTTCATTTCCAAGACAGAACCAATGCATTGGGAATCTTCAATTGCTCTTTTTTAATTTCTGAATTTTGTACAGAACACTGAGTGTACACAGTGGGTTGGGTCTAGAGTTGCCAACTCTGTGTTGGGAAATTCCTGAAGATTTGGGATGGAGCCTGGGGAGGGAAGGGTTTGAGGAGAGGAAGGACCTCAGCAGGGTACAATGCCATGGAGTCCACCCTTCAAATCAGCTATTTTGTCCAGGGGGGCTGCTATCTATAGCCTGGAGTTCAGTCGTAATTCCAGTTCCCAAATCTCCAGTTCCCACCTGGAAGCTGGCAACTTTATTTGGATCAAGCCAACTTTCTTGCTTAAGCTTGTCCAGTCCCTCTCCTCACTGCAAGCTCCCATTTCACATGGTTTTTGTCCATGCAGGTCTTATGATTCTCAGCACAGACTTTTGGGGTATTCAAATGTGAGCTCACTTTCCTTTATCACTAGGAGAAAAACTGGTCAGAATCAACGCTGTGGCTTTCAGTGCCACTTATCAATGCACAGTTTTCTCTCTTCTTCCCTGCGTTAAAGGTACCAGTATAGTGTAAAGTGTTGGCAAGCCACAGCCAATTTACTGTGACCTCATAGGGTTTTCAAGACCAGAAATATTCAGAGGTAGTTTGCCATTGCCTGCCTCTGTGGAGCAACCCTGGCCTTCCTTGGTGGTTTCCAGTCCAAGTACTAATAATGGCCAACCCTGGTTCTGAGATCTGATGAGACCGGGCTAGCCTGGGCCATCTAGGTCAGGGCAGTGGTACCAGTATATACATTGACAGAATACTGCAGAATAGAAGACCCCCTTAGGGTCTTGCCACCTAGAGAAGACTCCCGCCAATGGGAGATTCTTCCATTAGCAGATAAGTTTAGATGACAAAGGGATACCACATTGTCTTAAAGGCATAAAATTGGATAAAAATGAATGATTCTTAATAGCATGTTTCTATAAATCAGTAAAGATGAAGTGTATTTTTATTTCAGATAGTCAAGTCAAGTTTATTAATACGGTCAAGCGACCAGCCACTACTTCAGATAGATTTAGCCCTAATGATAGAGCTTGTAGATTGCATCTTATATGTCCTGCTAGCTTGCAAGGGTTTTTTTTTGTTTGTTTGTTTTTTTAAACAAAGTTCAATGAATCTGCTTCTGGTAAGTGTGCACTTAACATTTTGCTGCTTTTCTGCCTGCAACATGAAATTAGATCCAGGAAGCTTCTACACACAAAAGAGGAAGGCCCTAGTCCTAGCTGGAAAGTGGGGGAGAACTGCCTCATAGGCAGTTGCTCCACTCAGACAGTCTTTGACATAATAGCAAAGGGGAAACTGAACATGAGTCAGCAATATGAAACGCCACTTTAAATGTTCTGTGCTATTCTAGGAGGCCTAAAAAGAAATAGAACATTCACAGTGGGGCACAATAGGCTACAGCCAAGGTTCCTCAGATGTGAGTTCGAAGTGCCCATAAAAGGCAGTTGCTGGAAGAGAAAATATTTTGTGACCTCCTTCGAGTCAGTTCCGTCAGGGGTCATTTCCTGCAGGAGCGCACAGGAGCGGAGCTCCGGCAGTAAAGAGCCCAGGAGGCGGGCACATGCTACAAACCCCACCCCCTGCTCCCAGCAGCCCTCAGTCAGAGTAAGAAGCAGCCAGGTAAGTTGCAGAGCCCCCCCCCGGCCCCCCGGTCCAAAACAGTCCAGTGGCACCTTTAAGACCAAGTTTTATTCAGGTACAAGCTCTCCCTCCTCTGCGAGGACAGATCTGCACGCCCCCCCCCCCCGAATAGCTAGCAATCCAAAACAGTCCAGTGGAGCCTGAGCGGTGGGTGTTGCCTTCTGACACACTTCCGGTGATGTGCCTATGCAAATAAGTTGTGCTAATGAGTTATGCTAATGAGCTCCTGCACCTCTTTTTCTACGAAATGGCCCCTGAGTTTCGTAAATACAGACCTGTATCATTCATAGCCAATCTGCACCAGTGTCATACTTATGTAAACTGATAATTATTTGTGTCTTTTTAAAATGTATTTATTGCATTGCTAAACTAGGGATGGGTGCTGTGAATTTCTTGCCCCACTCTTGTGGATCTTCTAATAACATTTCTGGTACATGAAAGCACAGGCCCACATCAAATGGCTCTCACACTAGGCTTGTAATGTTGAAGCAGCCATAAGAAGGACAAAATGAAGTGGCTGTGTATTTCAAATGAGACTGAACGTGCAATTTTAGGAAAGAGGATTGCAATCCTGGTTCCACAAGCAGAAGCAGAAGCTCATCGGCATTTTGGAACACTACTGCTTTTTAAAGAGGATTGCAATCCTGGTTCCACAAGCAGAAGAAGAAGTGCATCTACATTTTGGAACAGTACTGCTTTTTTAAATCCTCCCTTTTTTGGTGGCAAATACCATTGTGCATGCCCCAGTTTTGAAATTAAGTATGGAGTCCAGGGTTCAGATTACTTTAACTTCTTACAGCCCAGCCAACTAGCTGAGGCTTTTTGATGAGGTGTTGATCCCGTCTCTGCCTTTCTGGAGCAGGCATTTGAATGTGTGTACAAATGTACACACACATTCAAATGTATGCATATGACTGTACAACTCTACCACATGGGAATAGTGTACAACTGTGTACCACATGGAAGAGATTTACAGTACATGGACCCAACCTGTGAAAGATCTCTATGTATTTACTACTTTGCACGTCACATTTTCTTGTTCTGTATATGCAATGTATGAGTCAGCCCTCACCCTCCAGCTTTGCAAATTACCACTCCTGTAGCCGTCAAATGGCATCATTTTCTTACTGGATATACTAGAAATGCTTGAAATGATGGCATACTTCCAAAGTGAAAAGGCATTCATAATTTTGTTTTTTAGAAGAAGAAGTCTGTTAATGTCTTTGGAAGAAAGGATTGTAATTTTACTTTCTCCCACAGCTGAATTTTTGTGAAGCGATGTCAGGAAATTTCACAATCCTTTTTTTATTATTATTCAGTTCTATTATCGGAAGAATAATAATCAGAGGTAATGAGAAATTTATGCACTGAAAAACCCAGGAAATTCATGTGGAATGCTTCAGGAAATTACTGATGAAAGATTTTTCCTAGCAGGGTAACTTACTGAAAGAAATCTTCAGTTGGGACCAAACTAAGTTCTCTGACTGTTAGAGAAGGGGCAAAACTTTTATATAACCTTTGTACAACTTTATACTAATATCCATCTTCCGACACAGAGTCTATTTCAGCCATTCAGATTCATTACATTAAAAATGCCTAACTGCACTGGGATTCTGGATTCTGAATGATTTGGGGCTATTCAGAATCTCTATACCTTAACTCTCTTTTCATTACATGACAGCCATAGATGGGAACTTTAGTTATAAAGAACATAGAATGCTGCTAAGTTCTCTTCCTCCGTAACACGTATTCCTACTTACCCCTGCTCTTGTATCATTATTCCAAACATTTCCATGCCTCTGTCAGTGTCAGCCAACATGTTAGTGTCAGCGAGTGTCAGTGTCACCCACAGTGACTTTTTACAGAGAAGCATAAGCCTTGAAGATAGAGCCTGTAATTTACAGAACAATACTACATAGGGATGTAATGAATTTCACAGTAAACCTGTTCAAAAGTCAAACATACCCAGTAGGGATGGGCCTCAACCTAAAAAATTTAGTTCAGTTTGGGGCGGCCACCAAAATGACCCCTGAACTGAACTGAGCCAAAAATGCCCTGAACCAGCCAGTTTAGATTCCCCTTTCTCCTGGTCACAGTAAGCTGTGCAGGGTGGGAAGGTGGGTAAGGGGAGATGCAACCATGTGGGTGATTCCTGGACCCAGGGCAGGGTGGGAGAGTTGGCCCTGCACAGCAATCATGTGGTCTGCACTAGGAGGGAGGGTTTGGGGAGACACAGTTACCTGCTGAGTGGGTGGCTCTCAGACCCCGGGCAGGGTGGGGGGGTTGGCCCTGCCCCATACTCATGTTGTCTGTTTGCAGATGGAGGGTGGACTTGGGGGCATACAGCCACCTGCAACTGTGCAGGTGGGTCCCAGGCCTCAGGCAGGGTGGAAGGGTTGGCCCTGCCCCATAATCATGTTGTCCATCCACTATGGGAGGGTAGGCCCAGTGACACACAGCCACCCACAACTCTGTGGTGGCTCACGGACCATGGGCAGGGCAGGAGGGCTGGCCTTTCCTAACAGTCATGTTGTCCACGATGAGAGGGTGGGCCCAGGGAGATGCAATCACCCACTGTGTGGGTGGCTCCTGTCCCCCAGGCAAAGTGCTAGGGTTGGCCCTGCTCAGTACACACATTGACTGTCTGCAGAGGGAGGGTGGGCCCAGGGAGACACAGCCACCCATAACTGTGCAAGTGGAACCTAGGTCCCAGGCAGGGTGGGGGGGACTCATCCTGCCCTCCAGTCACATTGCCCATCCACAGAGGGAGGGTGGGGCCAGGTCAGGGCACTGTAGTTGTTTTGCCAATGGAGAAAGTGTAGGCCCAGGGAGTCAGCCATCTGCCACGCCAGTGGCTCCTGGTCCTGGGCAGGGCAGGGCAGGAGGGTTGGCCCTGCCCTGCATTGCAATGCACTACTACCGCCTGCCATGCAGATGGCTCCCATGCAACAGTTTGGCAGAGCAGCTTGGTTTGGGTTCAGGACACATCCCAAACTGGGTTTTCCTGGTTTGTGCCCATCCCTATCGATTATCTGTAATATGGGGTCGCAAAGAGTCAGAGTCGATTGTGCGACTGAACAACAACAACAAAATACTATCAGTACACTGAAACCACATAAAACCAAGGAAGTCAATAGATTGCTTGTTGGGGGTAGATCCAGTCTTTAAATTCTGTTGCACATTCAAAAGTACTATGTAAAATGATTAACAGCAGTAGTATTTATTAAGAATGATGTCATGAGGTATGGCAGGTCCTGTTGATTTCAATGATCAATCAATGCCAGCATTCGCAGTCTAAGGTATGGTCTAAATCTATAATTTCACATCTCTGAACTTTCAGTGTCATTAAACATATTCTGATTGTTCCTTGCTTGTTATGTCAGTGAAATCAAAGTGCTAGCACCATCCAAACAAAGGCCAATATTTCACTGCACCTGAATCAGTCCCATTAGCTCAAACTTGTAGCCTTGGGAAACTCCATCAGTATTAACTGGCTGTGAACACTGTAGAAGAAACTGGATTCTGTGCTCAGAAGCTAAAAAAATAGTCAACTGATACATTTTGCTACAAAGCCCCAGTAAAACAGGACAAGGCACAACGCTCCCAGAACACCATTGCTTTTCTGCACCAGATTTTTTGCTCCAACTTGGCTTCTTAACTGCGGCCCCGATCACATGGGCCGAAAAATGCGGGGGGGGGGGCGTGGGTGTTTGCCCCCGAGCAAAATAACGCGCGGCCTGATCACATGTCCCGTTGAGGTCCCGTGGTTAGGGCGTGAGGTGCCGATCACACGGCTATCCTACAGCGCGACAAAGAAGTGGTGCGGTGCGATCACACCAGCAATCGCTAGGCGCCGCTTCCGTGGCAAACGGGAATATTTTTTTCACACCAAAAGGTGAGCATGCGCATGATCGTTTGTGTGCATCCTGTGCAGACTTTTTAAAAAACCTAACCGGTTTGTGACGGGACTAGGAAAGGGCGTGATCAGATGCCCGCTCTTGTCCCGCATTTTTTGAAAACTAGTACATCATAAGTACTAGTTTTTTACTCTGTATCTTCGGCACAAAGCCACAGCTTAGCCACGGGTGCACTACACTTCCCAAATGTTGCGGTGTGATTGCACCCGGAAAATCCGCCTATCATCTGTGTCTTTAGCGCAGCAAATGCTCTGTTTGAACGGGGCCTGCATTGGTTTTCCCCTTCTCTTCCACACAGTATCATTTGTGTGCCCCCCCCCCCC
>NW_015174307.1:444747-473234 GCF_001447785.1 Gekko japonicus | reverse complement strand
TTCCTGTGTTTTTTTCAGACCACTACACAAATGATCTGGGGGAAAAAACCAGGAAAAACTTAAGAAAAACTGGGAGAGCAATAACCAGCAAATTATACTATGTGTAAGTGAGGGGGGAAACCAATGCAAGTACAAAGCCAAGCTGTAACAAAAACCCAGTGTGAAAGAGCCCCATGTTCTTTGCAGCCATACTAGAAGCTGGGCAGTTCTGTGGTGGGTACATTACTAGCACAAAGTACTTTGCATCAGATCTTCAACATATATACATGTTTTTTTCTATGCCTTACAGAAAGATTAAGAAATTTCCTAATTACTATGCTGAGAATCCAATCCATCCTGTTGTGGATTCGAAGCTTAAAATGAAAATGTTATATTTTTAATTACATATATTTCTAGTACTTAGGGTTGTAGAGATGTTAAAAGTGTAATATCAGGCATGCTGAAGGACTGAAAATAATGAAGCACTTTTAAAGTAAAGCAAACTGTGAGATTTCTGGTTTGAGTGCAATTCCCCACTGGTAAACACAGAAGAATGGTACTTAAAAAAAAAAAAAGGCTTAAACATGCATGTTTTTGTGGTGGGTTTAACTAGTTTATTTACGTGGCTGATCTACATCATAAACTATTAGCATAATTAAGAGAAGGGAACTACTAAGCAGATCACAGGTACTGCAGTTGGGCAACACTACCCTAGCTCCAAATTCAGCCAGCAACTTTTGCTACCTTGGATTCTTCTTGCCTGCACGTGAACTGTGTTGAGACATGCCAAGGCCCCAGTGTGTTCCACAGACACCTGAAAGTATGGTTGATGCTGCTTAGCAATAAGGGCACTCCCTCCCAACCCATCATACAAAAATCTGCATGTTTGGAAGCTATGCCAAACTCCTTCCATCCCATATGGTTACTCTAGGAAGTATTTATTTATTTATTTATTTTATTTCGTTTGATTTCTTAACTGCCCTTCCCCGCTTACACAGGGCTCAGGGCAGTTTACAACAACATAAAATCCAATACAATTTTTAAACCAGTTAAAACTACAACATTACATATTAAAACATTCATTTATACCTCACCTTTCTCCCCCATGGGTGGCCAAAATGGCTTATATCCTTCTTCCCTCCTCCATTTTATCCTTACAACAACCTTGTGAGGTCATCTAGGTTGAGAGTGTGCAACTGGCCTACAGTCATCGTGATACTTCATCAATAAACTACTGACACAGATGAGAGGCTAAAGAAAGCTCTTTCCTATTGCCCTCCACCACCTACCTTATGCAGATACATGATCTCTTAGGTCTCAGATATATGATACATTATCTCATACATGGACAACTGAATCAGACCATCAGTCTATCAAGGTAAGTATTATCTACTCAGAAGGGCAATGGCTCTCCAGAGTCTCAAGCTGAGGTCTTTCTTATCACCTAAAAAGGTTTCCCTTGCTCAAAAGCTAGTAGAATCTGAATCTAGGGGGATGTGCTCATCTCCATTTCAAAGCCGAAGAGCCAGCGCTGTCTGTAGACATTTCCATGGTCATGTGGCCAGCATAACTAACACCGAGACGCACGTCTATCTGGCATAGGCTGGCAAGTATATGACCTGAGAATTCTACCCTGTCTTTGGTCTGTCACTGAGCATTAGGGGTGTGCAAAAAAAAACCCACAATATTTTTCCAGTTTGGGTATATTGAACCCAAAACATCTTGGTATTTTCTGATATTCCTGAATCCCAATATTGGTATTGGTATTTGGATTCAGGATTTTCCAGAAATCTCATTTTCCCCACCATGTCAATTATACCCTATGGGGACCAATGTAGTCAATGGTCCCCATAGGGTATAATGGAGAATCGATCTGGGAGTATCTGGGGCTCTCGGCATAGTTCCCTCTAAGCTGCTCTAAAGTGTGCTGGCACACAAAATTTTAACATGCAGCTCAGAGAATTTCTGCTTCAGCCTACAGATACTGCTTCAGCCCTTTGGAAACCATGGAGGATGGGGGCACCTTCTTCTGGGGCCTATAGAATTGGACCCCCTGGTGCAATCTTTTCAAAACTTGGGGAGGTTTTTAAGGAGAGGCACAGCAGCTATTCTGAAAACTTGGTGTCTCTACCCCCAAAAAAGCCCCTCCCAATCCCCAGATACCCCCAGATTGATTCTCCATTATAGCCTATGGGGCCCATTGACTATAATGGTCCCCATAGGCTACAATGAAGCTGGGAGAAAAAAGTTTGTTTGTTTTTTTACTTTGACCTTTAACTTTGAGTACCTGGCAGTCCCAAAAACAGCTTGGCCATTTCAGATATCTGAAAAATAGCTCAATTCATATCCAGCTCAAAGAATATCCAGAAAATTCCAATAAGATATTTTAAGCTATTTTTTCAGCTCAGATTTAGCTGAATGCAGACCCCTACTGAGCATATGATCTAGCACTGACCCTGTTCAGCAATGTCAAGGGATTTCCACACTTTCACATTGTTAGGGTTGTTTTTGTATCATTGTCTGAATACATGCTCTCCCTCTCTGTTTGTTTCATAGATACCTTCTGTAAGCACTGGCTCAGCAATTGCCAACTCTGCATCCTGAATGCTTGGCCCTGAATGTTCATGTGCAATGTCTCTGGCTGTTCAACAGTGAACCAGCTGTGGAACTTTGGACCAGCTCCTTCCATTCCTACCTGTCATGGCATCAGTATTACTACCTTCTGCAGGTTCACCTTGGAAAGGATCAGCTGGCTGTGCAGTCTCCATCCTCCCATCTCTAGCTGTTCTGCCTCTTGTACAACTACAGGCACAAGAAGTTGCAAGTTTTTCCAGCAACCTTTCCAGAGGCTGCTCCTCATCTCAGGATATACTTGAGCTTGAGGAATACTCTGAAGGAGCATAGTCTTCTGGGTCTGAACAGCTTTCTGTTTGTGCCACATGCTCTTCATTTTCAGATCCAGTATGAACAGTTTTGGAGTCACTGATCAAGACCATTCTGAGACCCTCTTCAGGACTCAAATGTGCATATTTGGTGGCACCTTCACCCTGTAATGCAAATATAATACAGCCAGCATGGTGTAGTGGTTAAGTGCGCTAACTCTAATCTGGGAGAACCGGGTTTGATTCCCCACTCCTCCACTTGCACCTGCTGGATGACCTTGGGCAAGCCATAGTTCTGGCACAGCTGTTCTTGAAAAAAAGCAGTTTCTGCCAGAGCTCTCTCAGCCCCACCTACCTCACAGGGTGTCTGTTGTGGGGAGGGGAAGGGGAAGGAGTTTGTAAACCGCTCTGAGACTCCCTTGGGCGGGGTATAAATCCAATTGCCTCCTCTCCTCCTCCTCCTTTGTAGACTGGAATACTGACTATTACTCAGTCCCCACCTGTGTCATCACCCCCCATTTTGAAATGATAATGCCAGCACAAAAGCTGCATGCACACACACATGCACACGCAGCACCTACACACAAGCAGAGGGCAGTTACGAGAGGGATTACATGAAGCACTGGCTGGGCAACCTCCAAAAAGTGCCCTGCAGATTTCCAAAAGAAGCCAAACAATAGAAAGAATACCATGGGGGAATACTGAGCAATCAGAAATAAAAACTTACCTTTCTGATGAAGTCATCACTGTCTTCTCTCACATGATCTTTGTGTTTCCAGGAGAATTTAAACAGATAAACAAGAAACTGCAGAATAAAGCCAATATGAAGCTGGCATCTCCCTAACAAAATTACATTCAAATGGAGCTTATTTGCAGTTTATGGAGTTTAGCCTTGAAATGTTATCAGGTGATCAGGTCAAGGTAAGCTCTCCAAAGACACTTCAAAATAACTTTCCTGGGACAGTGTGTTAAGAAAATCTCATGCGGTAGCTTTTTACCCCAGGAGGTTATATGGACTGGGGTGAAAAAAACTACCCCAACAGGGAAATGCATACATTTCTGGAGTTGTTTTTCCTCAGGGTGCCTTCTTGTTTACAGAAAGCAAACTGTAAGTAGTTAGCCAGCTGTACTTCGGAGACACTGCTTACTGCCATACAGGTGACAATGTTTATTTATTTATTCCATTTATACCCTGCCCTCCTCGTAAACAGGCTCAGGGTGGCTTACATTAATCAGTACCCAGTACCATAAAACCATATACAAAACTTAAAGCATTTTAAACATTTAAAACAATCACAGTGTTCTAAAAGGAAAAAAAAAATCTACAGCTACTTTTCTCTGCATTCTGCCCCACAAATCCCAGGATGTTAAAATGACTCTAAACAGCTGGCTGTTTGGCAAATTGTACAGGTAGTGAGAAGCCTTTATCAATAAATATGTTGTCCACCCATATTCAAAAGACAGATTGACTAACACAGGCTTTTCACAAAGATGACTCAAAAAATCAGGAAGTGTTCCAATATTTTGTGTATGGAGGGGGGACATTGTGTCTCATAGGTGGAACATGTGTTTTGCATGCAGAATATCCCCAGTTCAGTCCCTACAATCTTAGGTAGCAAATGGTGAGGAAGACCTTTTTCTGCCTGAGATTCTGAAGAACCCATCAGTCAGAGTAGACAATACCGAGCTTGATGGACCAATGGTCTTATATAAGGAAACTTTATGTGTTCAGATACTACAACAAAACATATTTCTTGTGTTGCTTCATGAAGGAAGTTGGAGGCTTTTCTGATGTTAAGATCTAGGGCCCATTAAAATGATTTTGCACTCTCCAGTAAAAGAGCTTTAAATCTGGCTGCCACTGTGCTGACCTGTGCTTTAAAAAAGATGGTGTGAGATATATCTTAAACCGGCTGGTTTTATGATTTCACTCTTTATTTTGTGAGAGTTGCTATATTGTGAAATCAGCACTGAAGTAGTAACTGCTTCTGTCACAGTGCGAGGTGACAAGCCAGGCATAACCTAAGTGTTTAATCAAAAAAGCATGGGAAAAAGACATCACCTCAGCTGAACTCAAGCGAAAATGCCCAGAGATTCCAAGTTCTATTAATTCTTTACTTTTATTGTTTGTGGTAAAGGGACAGAGGGACAATTAATTTGTTACCAACAGTAGTACGAGAGCTGCTTCCTTGTAGTTTCCAAAGCCGCTTTGACAACATTTGGATGCAGGAACCATGTAAGCAGGGCCAATGAACAAAGATGCTTCCACAGTTCTGCTCATCCCATTTTCTCTCCAGATTTGATCTGTCCACTCTCTATGGCCCAACCGCTAAAATGGACTAAACGACACATTTTCACTTCCTTTGTTTTACCATCTCTGGGAATATGAAGTAAAGTATATATTCAAATATTTATTTGGGGGAGAAACATACAAAAAAAAAATTCTAGAAGGCCTGAAGAATAGAACACTTGTGCACAAAACAGTGTCAAAATAGGATCAATGGAATTTGCTGTTTTCTAGAATTTCTTTCTATGGCTGTAGTTGTAAAGACAGTTTCTTTTGTGTAAGTCCCATTGAGTAACATGGAATGTATTTCTGATAAGACCATCTTTCGATTGCTCCCTAAGAGCCCTTTCCAAACTCTGGTATCTGACAAAGGGAACTCTGATGCTTAAAAGCTCATATCCTCTTGTTGGTTTCTGCTCATATCCTCTTGTTGGTTTCTTAAGTGCTACTGGACTGGAATCTAGCTGTTCCACTGCAGACCAGCACAGCTACCCTCTGAAATGTTCCAAAATGGAACGCTAAGTAGCTTTTAAACTTCTGCGGAATTTCATTTCCAGTTCACTTCAAAACAAGTCATTTTTTCCTTGAAACCTGTGAATTGTTAAATTTAATTTTGTGACTTAGAGGGGAAAGAAAGTCCACACATCAGTGGAGATTCACAGAAATATATGTAATAAGGTGTGACAATGAAATCCTTTTGTAGTAGCTGGGCTCATATTTCCAAACTTGCTGTGAAGTCACTTTGGGGCATGCCTGTCTTGTAACATCAGGGATGTCTGTTGCCACAACTAAAAGCCCAGCAGAAGAGCTCTGTCTTGCAAGATCTGCAGAATTATAATAAGTCCCTCAGGGCCCTGATATACAGGAGCTTATTCCACCAGGTAGAGGTTAGGGCTGGAAAGGACCTGGTCCTAGTTTAGGCAAGTCAAACATCCCTGGTGCTAGGGATTACCAAAAGCTGTTGATTTGTAGATCTCAGTATTCTACGGGGCTCATATGAGGAGAGTGGTCTTGGGGTATATCAACAGAGGCATAACATCCAAATCACAAGATGTCATAGTCCCACTGTACATTTCTTTGGTCAGGCCACACCTGGAATACTGTGTGTAGTTCTGGAGGCCTCACTTCAAAAAAGATGTGGACATAATGGAGCTGGTGCAGAGGTGAGTGACAAAGATCGTCAGGGGCCTGGAGACCAAGCCCTACAAGGAAAGGCCGAGGGACTTGTTTAGTCTGGAGAAGATGACAATGAGGGGAGATACTATTGCTCTCTCTAAGTATTTCATAGAAACAAAGAGTTGGAAGGGACCTCCAGAGTCATCTAGTCCAACCCCCTGCAAAATGCAGTAAATTCACAAACACTTCCCCCACACACAAACCCAGTGACCGTTGGTCCATGCCCAGAAGATAACAAAAAGCCCCCAGGATCTCCAGCCAAACTGGCCTGAAAAAAAATGCTTTCTGACCCCAACGTGGCAATCCCTGAGTGTCTAAGAAAGGGCCACAAGAACGAACCACTGAGTCAACTGTTCCTGCCCGCCTTCTCATGATCTGCCTAAGTTCACAGCATTGCTGTCAGATGGCCATCTAGCCTCTGTTTGAAAATCTCCAAAGAAGGAGAGTCCACCACCTCCAGAGGAAGCCTGTACCACTGAGGAACCACTCTAATTGTCATGAAATTCTTCCTAATGTTTAGCTGAAAACCCTTCTGATTTAATTTCAACCTGATGGTTTTTGTCCAACTTTCTGGGGCAACAGAAAACAACTCCATACCATCTCTTCAGGTACCTGAAGATGGTTATCATATCACCTCTCAGTCATCTCCTCTCCAAGTTAAACATACTCAGCTCCTTCAACCTTTCCTCATGGCAGTTGGTCTCCAGACCCTTCACCATCTTTGTTGCCCTCTTCTGGCCACATTCCAGCTTGTCTATATCTTTCTTAAATTGTGGTGCCCATAACTGAACACAATACACTAGGTGAGGTCTAACCAGAGCAGAGTAAAGCGATACCATCACTTCTCGTGATCTGGACATTATACTTCTGTTGATACAGCCCAAAATCACATTTGCCTTTTTAGTTATTGCATCACACTGCTGACTCATGTTCAGTGTATGGTCTACTAAGACCCCTTTTCGCACATACTACTGCCAAGACAAGTCTCCCCCAACCTATAATTATGCATTTGATTTTTCCTACCTAAATGAAGAACTTTACATTTATCTCCACTTAAATTAATTTTATTTGTTTTAGCCCAGTTTTCCAGCCTGTCAACATCATCTTGTATCCTGACTCTGTCTTCTACTATATTTGCTACCCCTCCCAATTTAGTATCATCTGCAAATTTAATAAGCATTCCCTCCCTCTATCCCTTCATCCAAATCATTGATAAAGATGTTGAACGAAACAGGTTCCAGGACAGATCCTTGAGGCACTCCACTTGTTACTGTTCTCCAAGATGATGAGGAACCATTCACAAGTACTCTTTGGGTGCCATCTGTCAAACAGTTACAGATCCATCTAACAGTCATATGATCCAAACCACATTTTTCCAATTTGTCAACAAGAATATTATGTGGAACCTTATCAAAAGCCTTACTGAAATCAAGACAAACTATGTCTGCAGCATTCCCTTGATCAGCAAGATAGTAACTTTCTCAAAAAAAGAGATAACGTTAGTCTGACATGACTTGTTCTCGAGAAACCCATGCTGGCTCTTAGTAATTACAGCCATCCTTTCTAAATGCTCAAGGACTGTCTTTTTGATGATTTGTTCTAAAACTTTCCCAGGTATAGACATCAAGCTGACAAGTCGGTAGTTACCCAGAGCCTCCTTTTCCCTCTTCTTGAAGATGGGGAAAACATTTGTCCACCTCCAATCTTCTGGTACTTCACCTGTTCTCCAAGAATTCTCAAAAATAATGGACAAAGTCTCCAAAATTAAATAGTAGGTTCCTTTAGTAGCCTTGGATGCAATTCACATGGCCCTGAGAACTTAATTTCATTTAAAGAAAATAGCTATTCATGTACCACCCCATGCCCTATGCTGATCCTAGGCTACAACTCCCTTCGCTCATTATGTGTTCTGTTTTTGCCATATTGAGCACCGTTTCCCTTGCAAGAGAAGACTGAGGAAAAGTAGGAGTTGAGCAGTTCTGCCCTCTCTTCATCACCTGTTACAATTTCTCTTTCCTGTCCCCGCAATGGGCTTATCATGTCCTTGCTCTTTTTCTTACTTTGAACATAAGAAAAGAACCTTTTTTTTGTTTTCAGCATCTCTCATAGCCTAAGCTCATACTGAGCTTTACCTTTCCTGACTCTCTCTCTACAAGCACTGGTTATTTGTTTATATTCATCCTTGATTATAAGGCCCTCCTTTTACTTTCTAAATGAGTCTTTTTAATTTCTCAAGTCTTTAGAAAGCTGTTTACGGAGCCACCTTGACTTCTTTAGACTCCTCTCATTTCCCTTCTCATAGGAATCATTTGTGATTGTACCTTCAGTATTTTGCTTTTAAGAAGCTCCCATTCCTCTTGAACTCCTTTCTCCTTAAGTATTTCTGACCATGGGATTCTACCCAGCATAATTTTAAGTTTGTCAAAATTTGTTTTTCTAAAGTCCCCAAGACTGTAAATTCCAAAATTACATGGTCACTGCTACCCAGGGTGCCCACTACTTTTACCTTGTCAACCAGTTCTTCCCTGTTGGTAAGAATCAAGTACAAGATAGCAGATTCCCTTGCTTCCCTCTCCACTTTCTGGAAAATGAAGTTGTCAGCAAGTCGAGACAGAAATTTATTGGACCTTTCATTTTTAGCAGAGAGGACTTCCAACAGATATTTGGGTAATTGAAATCTCCCATGACCACCATGTCCTGTCTCTTTGAGAAGTTTGTAATCTGTTCTAGGAGTGTCTCATCCAAATCCTCTGCCTGGCTTGGTGGTCTATAGCAGACCCCCACCATAATATCAGTATTATTTCTTACTCCGTTTATTTTTACCCAGAGACTCTCAACTGGATTTTCATGCTCAGATCCACATATTGCCTCACAAGTATATACCTCCTTGACATATAATGCAATTCCTCAACACTTCTTTATTTGTCTGTTTCTTTTAAATAAGTTATACCCCTCAATCCTAATATTCCAATTGTGGGTGTCATCCCACCAGGTTTCAGTAGGAGGTCACAGTCCCCTTCTGGTATTAGGACTTCAAGTTCCTCCTGCTTGTTTCCCATACTCTGTGCATTAGTATAGAGACATCAGAATCCATGTTTTATGCACCCTGAGGTTTTCATTTCTGTACTTAAATGTGAGTTACTGTTACCTAGCATACATGCCACTTACCTCAAAACTTTAGAGATCTCCAGCTATTGGCATCATACTGGCTTTGCATTTTTGTCTCGCTCCCCCATAGGATTAAGTTTAAAGCTCTCCTTATTAAGTTTGCAAGACTGTTTCCAAAAATATATTTTCCTACCCTCGTGAGGTGCAAATCATCTTCCAATAGAAGAGCTTCATCTCAAAAGCATAAGCCATGGTCCAAAAATCCAAACCTTTCCTGATGACACCATCTACATAGCCAGTCATCGATCTGCAGTATTCATCTTTCCCTTCCTAAGCCACAGCCTTCAACAGGAAAAACTGACAAAAATACAACCTGCACTCTCAGTTCCTTCATCTTTTTACCCAAGGCCACATAGTCTCTTTTAATACATTCTGGGCTGTGCCAAGCGGTATCATTTCCCCCCCACATGGATGAGCACTTAGAGGAAGGCAAGGCACCTGGGTTTGGCCACTGTGTGACACAGAGTGTTGGACTGGATGGGCCATTGGCCTGATCCATCATGGCTTCTCATGTTCTTATGTTCTTTGCTGCTAGTGGCAGAGGATAAAACTTGCAATAATGGGTTTAAATTACAAGCGGAAAGCGTAGTTCAGCAGTAGAATCAGCTCCCTCTCACTGGTAGTCTTCAAGCAGCAGCTGGATGAATACTTGTCAGTGATGCTTTAGGCTGATGCTGCATTGAGCAGGGGGTTGAACTAGATGGCCTGTATGGCCTCTTCCAGCTCTATGATTCTATGATTCAGTAGGGCTCTTCTTGTGCTCCTGATGTCATGTTACCCTTAACTTCTGATTCACTCCTCCAGTGCCAAAGATAAATGACTGCTTTGACTGACAGAGCTTGTTATTCCAATGGGACTCCAGCTGAACTGTGACCACTGTAATTAGCAGTTATTATACTTCCAGAAATCCCTTAGTGTTCCTCCAGCTCTCTACATAATAATATTTGTATTTGTCTTATCATTTATTTTAATTTGGAAGTTCATTATGATATGACTCCTGCATTGTAATTCTAACAAGATATTTTACAGCGAGTGGTACGTCTTTCCATCCAGTATCTTGGTGCAAACAGTCTTAATGAAGCAATTAAATTAATTAAGGCAATGAATGCACTGGGCCTACATTTCTTGTTATCAGTAATCAGTGGGTCAGCTAGCTTCTGAGAAACACTCATGATCATTTTTGCATTCTAAAAAGTCGAGATTAGTATTGGGTCTCTAAGGGCAAGCTAAACAGGAACTTATTAAAGAAAGGTGTTGAGAAACTCATTAACTATAGGGAAATACTAGCACAAAATGAGAAATGGAGGATTGATAACTTCAAATGTATTTGCAGCTTTCTGCAGATAATTAAAGTTCTGCATGCCTCCAAAAGTGGCATTGTACAATCACAGAACAAGTTTTTTTAAAATGAGCTTGAGAACATGCTCTAGGTACCACAAGAAGCACTATGCTTGCAAAATTAATATTATTTACCTCCCTGTTTCTACTATAGCTTGTGGTTCTCCCCAAAGTGCTACTCTTGGGGGCTAATGGACCCTCAGGATCAGCATGGAATTTATCATGGAGGTTTGCAGTGGGAAAAGTGTGTGGTGAAATGACCCTTAACACCACCTATCTGAGTTAAAATGTACAATGCTGTGAGGTAAATGTTGAATTTGTACTCTGTGAATGTTCAAAGGTGAACCTAAAATCTCTTTTACAGGTAGGCAAAAGGTTACAGAACAAGTTTTTCTACCTAGTTTCCAGTCTACAAAGGTTGCAGGAAATTAATTCATATCACAATGGGGTTAACCAGAAAAACTGAGATCCTCTCTTCAGGTACTAAGTACTGCTGATGATTGCCCACTAGCTAGGATGAAAGTGATCTCATGGGTGATATAGCAAAATCTTTATACTTTGTGGAGAATGGAGAAGAAAGAGGAAAGTGGAATACTTGCAGTGCAGGAAAGGTAAATGAGACCTTAAGGAAGGAAGCTAATAAAATGGCAGAGATAGACATGAATATTTTTAAAATTTATTCTTCTGAAATATAAATGTTTTAATAAATAACTCATCTAGGAATGGCACTTACTCTCAGGAAAGTGTCCTTAAGATGGGACAGCAGATTCATCATGGTGGAACAATGCACTTGCAGGATCCATTTAGCTACTGGGAGAATCAGTGCAAATTTTGCACAAGCAGAAGAAGACCTAGAGTCCAAACCATTGATTCCACGAAGAAGGCAAACTAGGTGTGAAGAATTCTTAGGAAAACTCCTGAAAGCAAAATAAGATAATGTCATAATATACATCTGGTCATGTTTAGAATATTGCGTGCAGTTCTGGTCATTGTCTTTGGCAAAGGATGTTATGCTACCGGAGAAAGTATAGAAAAGATCTAAAGTATTTAGAAGATTGGAGTGTTTTCTCCATGAAGACTGGACCGGTCTATGGGGTTTTGGACTTTTAAATGTATGTGTGTCGGGGGGGGGGGAATTAGTAATGGAAAGACACAAATAGATTTACAAAATTATCATTTGTGCAGAGAGAGTGGAGAGGGAGACAGATTTTTTTTCTCTCTCCCTCAGCTAATACTAGAACATAGGGTCACCCAATGAAATGCCTTGGCAGGAGTAAAAGAAAGTAACTCTTTACACCACACAAAATTAATGTATTTAATTAACTAATGCAAAGTTCATCAATAGTATTAGATTGGTGGTGGAAAGTGCCATCATCACAGCTGACTTCTGGTGACCTGGTAGGGTTTTCAAAGCAAAGAGACATTCAGGGGTGGTTTGCCATTGCCTGCCTCTGTGTCAAGATGCTGGTATTCCTTGGAGGTTTCCCATCAAATTCTACTACCCAGGGCTGACCCTGCCTAGCTTCCAACAACTGACGAGATCAGGCTAGTGTGGGCTACCTAGGTCAGAGTTTACATGGCTTTAAAAAGGATTAGACAGATTAATGGAGGGAAAGTCTATCAATGGTATTAGCCACCATATTTAAAAGAAATGCCTAGGAACTTTGTCAAAGCACTACTGAATACCAGCTAATGGCATAATCAACAATGTGTAGCCCCTTATCGTCTTTCCTGCTTACTTTCTTTTTCAGCCATCTGTCTAATGACTATTGGAAATAGAATGTTGAACTAGGTAGACATTGGTCTGATCCATGAAGGCAGTTCCTATTTTATGCCCTCAGATAAGTTATGAGATCAATGGCTCATTCCTGTGTTTATACTGGTGACAGAGGAAGATGAGTTAGAGTGATGGTATAGCATCTGATCTGGGAAGATTTGTAGGTTGATTTTATAGGAATTTATAGATGGTACTTGACACCATCATTCTTGAGTGTTTTCCTCCTTACACTGGAATTATGTTGCTCCTAAGAATCACACACTTGGTGTCTAACAGGAATCAGGAACATTTCCAGTATAACAACCCTCTCTTCTTATTTTATGATACAAGCAATTATGCTGTACTCGCAGGAGTCATTTTCTTTTCCTTCGTAATTAAAAATTATATCCTGAGATGACAGCCAAGTGCAATGTAGATGGGCCATCTAACCAAATGACAGCTAGTTACCAAATGAAAAATAATTCTCCAAAGGGTTTATGGAACTTGTATTCTTTTCCAGTGATGCTGCCTTACCAGACTTCAGTGTGTGCTTGGAATCTTCTGTGTATATGGATTCCCCCCCCCCGGTCTATGTGCAGGGCTTAGTCAAAACTGTGTACCTCGATGTTGGATACAAGCGGGTATATCCAACCATACATGGGACTTTGCAGAGCAGGACTTAATTGCTTCCCCCTTGTACTGCAGTTCACTGATCCATCCCCCATGTTGTCCCTAGGTGTCAGAAGCTTCCTCAGGAACAACAGTGGAGTCAAAAGGGAGGTCTGCAGTGGGAGAAGGGAATCAGCAGAAATAACTACATCCTCATTTAGGTCTGGAGAGCAATCCTAAGGTCTACCTAGAACTGAAGTCTATTCATTGGGGCTTACTGTAGGGGGTTATGTGGTTGGATCATATACCTCATTGTATCCACCCTTGGATACGTCACTTCCAATAAGTGAACATTCTTCTGTAGTAAGAGCAAAGCTTCTCCCAATGGAGCAAAACTCCTCACTCAGAAGAAGGGAGTTATTGCATCCCTCACCTTGTCATAAATATGGAAAGACACCTCCTGTTTTTCACTACTTGTTATGAACACAGTTTTCAGTGCTGTTTTTGTTATTATATTTCTTTCTCTTTTCTTTCTCTTTTATGTCACTGTCCTTACCCTCACTTGCCCACACTGATTTTTAATGCTGTAGGCTATAATGTCTTACATAAGTTTTCTCACTCTGGCAATCATATATCTGATTTGATGGTATTGTGGAAGCTTGTAAACAAAATCAGATACATTAAATAGACAAGCTAGTTAAAAACAATGTGGGCAGTGATGGCAGGAGCCAAAGAGGAAGGAAAATGGAACAGAAAAACAGCAACAGGCAGGCAAATAAAAGAGTGCTGAACAGCACTGAAAAAGTGAATGTTAAAGAATATGGATAGTTTGGGAGGCTTGTAATTTGTTTCAGCTGCTTCAGAAGTGCCAGTTTTGGAGCAAATATCAAAATTAGAGACTATTTAGTACAGCCATAAACACTGTGGAAGATACATTACAGCAAAAATACAGCATTTACTTTCATTGGAAATTCTGACCTTAATCTGACATTCAGACTAAATGCAGATTCCCCTCTAGCAGTAGCACAAAATTTCTCATTGAAAGTGGGGGAGGGGGCAAGCCATTGGCCATGGTGCCCATATACTCTCAAATTGCTCATAAGAATGTAAAATCTGTGTATGCTGGATTAGATCAAGGGTCCATGTAGTTCTGCATTCTGTCTCCATCACTGACCAATCTGATGAACCTAGGAAGCTCACAAGTAGAGAATGGTGAAGATTGCTATCTCACATTGCATGCCCCCAACATCTCTTAGTAATGTATAACAGAGTGCCTTACAAATGTCCACAGAAGGGTGGGAGAGCTCTTGCAGCTCAGCAGTTTATATTTTCCCTTTCAGAAGACCCATGCAGGGGACTCTGGAAATGGAGTGGAGAAGTGGGTTAAGAAATTAGGGAAGACATCAAAGGAAATGGAGATGACTCTTGGCAGTGGAGGCCAACAAGCACCACAGAATGAGAATATTGATAACATAGAACTGCTTTCACTCGCAACACAGGAAATGAACTGAGGGTGGAATCATACCCATCTGAGTTGTTCCCAGTAGTTTTGAGAATTACTAAGGCAAGAAGTCAGGAGACAGTGAGGAGCTCAGGCTGCCATGCAGACATATCTGCAAAGCAAACAGCAAAACTCAGATTCAGGTGGGTTGACATGTTGGTCTGAAGCAACAGAACCAAGTTTGAGTCAAGTGGCACCTTTAAGACCAACTAAGTTTTATTTTGGGCATAAGCTTTCATGTGCACATTCATGTTTTCCCCAGAACTTCATAACAAACTATTTCACCTTCAAAAACTATCCTTCTGCATCCATATTGCATGTATTGGATCACTACTTATTTAAAATGCTTACATCCTGCCTTTCCTTGTGGCTCAAGGCACCTTGTTTGACTGCTGCTAGACAGCTCGCCCCTTATGGTCACGGCTGTGTTATTAGTATGATTTTGAAGGAACATCAAATATACATCAAATGGGATACTGGAAGCAGAACTCGGTTTCTACAGAATCTCAGCTTCATTTTGTAAGAGTTGCCACATTGGCCCATTCTGCATCTAGCATTTGCTCCGTTGTTTTACCAAACCCACACTGAAACAGAAAAAAGATGCCAGGGCCAATGCTGTACTGGCTACAGAGTCACCCTTGAAAGGCCATAAAATGGCCATAAATCAATGCAGACAGTTCCATAAAACCGAAAGATCAAAGGAAGTGAAATCAGCATGCAGTCTGGACACTGCCATAATATCCGACAATCAATCAAAGTGAAAGTGACATGCAATGTAGAGGGGAATTTCTGTTCCAACATGGGTTTGGTAAAACAGCAGAGCAAATGCTAGATGCAGAATGGGCCATTGTCTACTCTTATAGTGGCCAAGACATGCTTGAAAGTCAGGCGAGTGCTGCTGAATTGTCTGAAGCCTTGCCCCACCCCATGGCTGGCACAATCAGTAAAATGCAAATGACAGAATTATACAAATTGGTTCAATCTGCATAATTCCCACAAGGTACAGAATCTATCTTCTCTTGGGAAATAATTTGGATCGCCTGAGGACAAAACTGTATTTTCTTTCAGCATAGAAACCACAGTTCTACAGATGATTCAATCATACATGCACAGTTGCCCCTCCCTTTGCATGCAAAGGCCTTCTTCTGTTTCAGAACATATACATATATGCATGAAGGACTGTTTCAAGTAAGGATGTGATAACTTCGGTTTAATTTAAAAGTTCCCATTGCTTTTATAATTTCTCGAAATTTGGGATGAAATCGCAGATGCCCTTTTCACCAGTACACTTAATAAAATGATTTAAAAATTATGTTAAATTGCAATTTTGCATTAATTTCATGCTAATGTTGTATCAACAGTACAAATATAGAATGGTATAAAAGTTTAATTTAATAAACAAACAAAAACAGAAGATATGCCAAAGAATGAAAATGGTTTTCCCAAACATGTGAAAATGTTTAAAAATACAATGTCCCCTCCCCTACTTCTGAATGGTGTACGAGGCTTCTATTAGGCCAGAATTGGGTTGTTGGCCTTCTGTAGCTTGGATTAAGTACCTGAGGGTTAAGAAAATATAAATGTATAGGCCCAATAATACTACTAGTCAAATTATTTTATTTATTTATTTATTTTTGCGATTTCCATCCCGCCCTACCCAATGGCTCAGGGCGGCTAACAACAGTTTAAAAATTTTTGAACCGTAAAACAGTAATACATATATAATAAAAATTGGTGCTTCCACACTACATTAAAAATGAATATTAACAAATGTACAAAAATATACATTATTTTGCCATAGATTAAAAACAGATACTGGCCCTCACAATAGTCTCAATTATCTCTATATTTAATAATTCTGTTTTGGTAATGGACTCTCCTGAACATTCCACATGCTCCCAAATCAGTTGGCTTCCTGATCTGTCACTCAGAAGCTGTCCCTTTCAACTGGCTGCATTGCCTGAGTCTCACCTCCAATATTCTAAACAGTTTGCTGTTCCTCTCCCCCAAAAGCCAGTCACAACACAAAGGTCATTTCCATATGTGGCCTGATTGGCCTTTACCTCTAATGTTCTAAACAGTTTGTTGTCGCTGTTGGGAGTCATGGAATGTGTCCTGAGGTAAAATACATATCACAATTTTCCCTTAAACAGTCACTGGAGTTGCCAAAATACATATCCCAATCTTCCCTTAAATGATCACTGGAGTTGCCAATCTCCCTGTGGAGCCTGGAGATCTCCCAGAAATTACCATGTTCCCCAGCCCCTACAGAAAATTTCCCAGCTATTACAATGACTGCTTTGGGCAGTGGACTCTATGGCATTATACCCTGCTGAAGTCCCTCTGCACCCCAAACCCTGCCCTCCCCAGGCTCTACCCCTCAAGCCATCTCCAGGCTCTACCCCTCAAATCTACAGGTCTGGCCCTCTCCTTAGTATTGCCAGCCTCCAGGCAGCACCTGGAGATCTCCAAGATCAGTCCTCCTGGAGAAAATGGCTGCTTTGGGCAATGGACTCTATGAAATTATACCCTGCTGAGGTCCCTCTGCACCCCCAAACCCTGCCCTCCCCAGGCTCTACCCCTCAAATCTACAGATATTTCCCAACCCAGAGTTGGCAACCCTGTAAATGGCTATGGAACTGTTTTCCAGACCTTTGGAACCCAGAAGACATGGCATAGGAGGAGGTGCTTTTCTACCTTAGCTGCCACTGCATAACCCCAAATCAACATACGTCAGGGGTGGAGGGAACCATACCTGTTACCATGAGGCTGTCCTCCCATGCTACCGACTTAGGGGAGCAAAATAACTGGAGACAGCCCTGCCTTATAGCTAAGCAGAAGGAAATAAACATGGCTTGCCTCCCTCTATTTTCCTCTTCCCTCTGCCACCCCACCAGCCACAGTCGGGACACTCACCTGGAGCTTCCTTCTAGAGCTTGTTGTATTTCTTCCCACAACGGGCCTTACTCCTAGTCATTAATAATGTACAGTGACATCCAAAAGTTTATATTTTCTTAACCTTCAGGTTAAGAATTATTTCTCTCCTTTTTTCATTTTCACTTGTGTAGCTTGGCCCATTGGAAGAGAACTGGAAGCAACTATTTAACCTCTCTCTGCCTTCCGGTTTAAACAGGCTTCTGCTTCAATCTGGCATGCCCAATAGAATAATGTGGGCCTGACTGAGGGCAGAGCAGCAATTTCTTGGACTCCCTTCAAATTAGTCGGAACCTGGGACCTTGACTAAGTATCTGCTCTACTGCTAAGCCACATTCCTCTTTGCCAGCTATTTAAATAATTGCTTGTCTGAAGGTAAAAACCTAACTTGTCAGTTGCCCCCAAACCTTACTTGTCAGGCCAAGAGAGATCTGGCTGTCCTCAACCAGGGTCAGGGATTTTTCAGCCCTGGCCCCTATCTGGTGGAACTCTCTGTCTGAGAACATCCCAGCCCTGCAGGATTTGTTACCTTTCCACAGGACTTGTCAGGCAGAGATGTTCCACCAGGCTTTTGGTTGAGGACAGTAATAGTATAATTATGTTATCTGACACCCTCATACCCCTCTTATCCCCTATGTTTCCCCTCCCATCTTCTACGTCTCTTCTGGGAGGTCTGCGATTTGCAAAATCATGAATTCTGATGGTTAGCCATCTGGGATTGATAAATTTTATTTAGAACTGTTGTTTTTCTGTTGGCTCTAAATATTTTTAACTTATATATTTATTGTACATCCCTGTTGTAAGCCACCCTGAGCCCAGCCTGCAGGGGAGGGTGGCCTAGAAATCAAATAAATAAATAAAATGTATATACCATCCAAAATAGCCTTCAGATAAAAAAGTAATAATAATTCTACAGGGTCCTGAAAGAAAGTTGATGCATTTTTTTAGCCTGCCAGGAGACTGCAAATCATGATTCAGGCACCCATCTCTGTAAACAAATGCTAGTGGGATAAATATTGTCAGATCTGTCTCCTAATCTGAAGGAAAGCAAAGCAACCATCTGAAGGGGAAAATAAAATCCGTCAAAGTCAGCCCTTTGCAGTGGTAGAATTTGACTTTCACAGGAGACCTAGGAGCTTTGTTAACAACCTTTCTACCGCCTGTTCCCCAGGTACACCACAGAGTGGAATTAATAACAACCCTGGAGATACTATATAGCAGAACCATTCAACCTGGTAAATGTATTCTGCTAAGAGAGGAGAAAAAGGTGGAAGAATGGTAAATCTAAAAGAGAAAAATGATGCAGACACTGGGTAGTTCTGCAGCCATCTGTCTTGAGGTAAAAAGACAGCAGATGGCAAACTGAATATGAGTCAGCATTTAAAGCCAATTCCATGCTGGGCTCCATTAATGGGCTACCATTATGGGTAAGCCACAGCAGGCCATTTTCCCATTCAGCTAGGTATAAAAGTAAGAATTTTTCTTGGAGGGCAGTGTTCAGTTCTGGTCTTCACACCTCAAGAAAAAGTGCTGATACTGATGGCCAGCTACAGTCAAATGGAACAAGTGGTGGGCCTTGTATGGCACATCTGTGATGCAAAAGGCTCTTCCACCAGCAGAGGGTAGGGCAAGCAGCCAAGTAGTTGTCCAAAGAACTGGGAGGGAACAATAAAGACCAGAAGGGTGTATGATGATGGGGAAAGCACTGGAGATGGAAAGTGAAGAGTGAACAGTGAGAGGGCATCCAAAGGAAGAAAGACAGGGTGGATAATTTAGCAAGGGGACATGGAGGAAAACAAAAGACTGGGAGGGTGAATGCTAAGGAAAGACTGTAGGAAAGGAAGATGTCCAAGTGGATCCAGAAGAAGCAACAGAAAATCAGGGAGGTGGGGAATTAGATTTTCCTTCCCTGCGAGCCCTTGTGGGTCCCCCATTTGACCCATCATCTGGGCAGAGAGAGGGCTTCAAGGACTGCCCCAGCAACAACACTGATGCTGCCTCAAGGATGGCTACAAAAGTGGGACTGTTCTTACCTTTGAAACCATCCCTGGACAACCTAAAATCAGTTTACAGAATTTGGTTGTGGGTCCTCATCGCTATCATTTATTAGTACTTATGTTGCTAGCACCTATGTTTGTATATGTTGTGGTTTTAACTTATATTGGCCCCGTTCACACGGAGCATTTGCCACACTAAAGATACGGATGATAGGCGGATTTTCCGGGTGTGATCACACCGCAACAACTGGGAAATATAGTGCACCCGTGGCTAACCCATGGCTTCGTGCCGAAGATACGGAGTAAAAAACTAGTACTTACAATGTACTAGTTTCTGAAAAATGAGGCGCAAGGACGGGTGTCTGATTGTGTCCCGTCCTAGTCCCGTCGCAAACCGGTTAGGGTTTTTTTAAAGTCTTCACAGGATGCGCACAAACGATCATGCGCATGGTCACCTTTTATTGAGAAAAAAATATTTCCATTTGCCACAGAAGCGGCGCCTAGCGATTGCTGGTGTGATCGCGCCGCTTCTTTGCCACGCTGCAGGATAGCCGTGTGATCGGCACCTCACGCCCTAACCACGAGATCTCGACGGAACGTGTGATCGGGCGGCAACGCATTATTTTGCTCCAGGGCAAACAGCCACACTTCCCCCTCGCATTTTCCAGCCCGTGTGACCGGGGCCATTGTTGTTTAAATGTATCTTGCTGTTTTAATGTATTTATATATATGCTGTAAGTCTCTCTGAGCCTGCCTTGGCAGGGAGGGTGGGATACAAATTAAACAAATAAATAAAATAAATAGCTTCCTAACCAAAGAGCCCTGTACTTGTATTATTTCAGGCACATAGTGAAGTCAAAACATGAAACTCAGGCTGCAGTCACACACACCAGTTGGAGTGGAGGGGAAGCGAGGCTATTTCCTTTGGAGGAATTTAACTTGCAGTTGCGAGATCACACATCCCTTTGTGCTGCAGACCCATCACTGTGTGATCAGATGCCACTGCGGGTGAGTCTTTTTTTTTTGCCGTTTGTTTCCCGTGCATATAAATGAGGAATCGTACCTCTGCACTGAATGGAGTATGTGATTATGTGCATACTGCGAAGGGGGGGGGGGAACCAGCACTGAGTCGGGATGGAATGATCAGACCATCCTGATGGCATGAGAGTGTGCTTGAGCAATCGGACAGGGGAAAGTCCGTCTGTGGCCCATTGGAACCAGTTAGAGCTGGACTTTTCCCAGTGTCTTTTAACTTCGCTTCTTTGTCAGAGCAGCAAGGGTTGCCAATGACTGCAGGACATTTCCCAGATGTTGCTGTCTGATCATGCCCTTTAGATCCGTCAGGCATTCGAAGCTATGTCGGATCTAAAGGTGCATATGATCGCAGCCTCACAGTGGTATAACAATGCACCTTACTCAACTGCAACTGAAGTCCAATTCCCTTTGTGCTATGCCATAATGAGTTTATGCAGGAAGGTTTGATTGGCCGCTGGTGCCAAGTTATGCTGCAGCATCCCAGTTATTACAGTCTCTCATGGAGAATGAAATGCAAAAAAAAAAAAGTATTCTAATGCTAATACCTCCTCCATGCCTCACACTGTGTTCTGTGAGGGGCTGTCAGCTGATGTACTTGGATGGAGGTCCACACAGATGCTGCAAATTACAAAGCTGAGATTTACTTTGTATTTAATCAATCGCTGAGAGAGAGAACATTTTAATCACTTCAGAACTCACTAGAATCAAGTTCCATTTCAATTTCATGGCAAACGCAAGAGAGGCATTTGTTTCTAGCCCTGCTTTTTAGGCAGCAAATCATAGAGCCTAAAAGCTGAACTTCATTTTTCATTTAATAAAAAAGAAACCTTTTTTAATCACTTCCCTTTGCTTATCTGCATTGTGCTTTAAAGTTGCCATGCTAAACGTGGATGTGCAACTGCTCCCAAGGTGGCCCAATGCACTGGTAAGAAATACATTATGGGGCCAAGCCTAAGCAGATCTACTCAGAAGTAAGTTCCATGATATTCAATGAGGCTTACTCCTAGGAAAGTGTCCTTAGGTCTATAGCCAATGGCATCACGATAAACTCTTCTGCAGTGCATGGGCAGCAACTGAACTGTATTCATTCCCATGTGCTTATACGGTAATGCAGATGGGCTGTGGCTGTGGTAGAGCACATACTTTGTCTGCAGAAGGTCTCAGGTTCAGTCCCCAGCATCTCCAGGTGAATGATGTAAAAGACGCCAGAGTGAGAGCAGCTGACAGTCAGAGTAGAGCCAGATGGGCCCAAGGTCTTACTCCATATAAGGCAGCTTCACATGTTCAAATGTGCAAAGAACCATCCTCAGCATGCACACTGCAACACCACAACCTTTGTCTGGAGCCAGGAAATGCAAAATGACCTGTTTCTAGAGGTTAGGTCTGCCCACTCTGACTTGGGAAATTCCTGGGGATTTGTGGGTGGAGCTCACAGAGAACAGAGTTTTAGAAAGGAAAGGGACTAAGTGAGGGCATGATTCCATACAGTCCATCCTCCAGAGCTGCCATTTCTTCCAGAGGAACACATCTCTGTAGGCTGGAGATCAGTAGTAATTCCGAAAGAACTCTAGGCCCCAGCTGAAGGTTGGCAACAATACTAGTGGTTCTGTGAAACAATTTAGGATCAACAGTCCATTACAAATCTGGCCACTTATCACTAGTGAACACCATCTCCTTCACTTTCACTTAGAATTTTTACTTCTCATGGCACTCTCTTATGGAGCTTCTGCCTGCCTCTCTCTCCCCATCCAATCATTGTGCAACTGTGATGTCTGAACAATCTACTCATGTGCTAGCACATGTACTCTCCCAATGAAGTGTGTCTTCCTAACTCCTAAAGGGGGAGGGGGATTCTCAGTTAATTAGTTGAGAGCATCACACCTTATCTTTTTTTGGGTGCTTCTTGCTTACTCAGCATTCATAACCTTCTGGCTCATTTTTATTTAAGAACATAAGAAAAGTCATGTTGGCTTCTGGTTTTTGGCAACTTGCAAGTGGGTGCACTCTATCATTGCTCTGATGTGAGCGGCCTGCAAACATGCCGATGGGGAGGGGTCTGAGTTGATCTTGGACCCCTGCGATCCTTTGTAGGAGGGTTGCAGCCTGGGGCGCAAGAGGTGCCTCTCCCAAGGTGGAATGCCAAGGGATTGAGGCGCCTCTTTGCGGTCTTTGCGGCACAGAGCCAGCAATGAAACCTAGAGGTGCAAGAGATCCGCCAGGACCGATCTTCCCTACTGCTTAAACAAATGCAAGTAAGAATGGGAGTAAACTTACCATTTAGCGAGCTGCCATCTGAACGTCAGGAGTAAAGCCACCCCAAAGCCCCAAATAAGCAGAAAGGGAGGGGAATCCCCACGTCCAAAGAACTGAGTTAAAAGCGGGAGGCGGGGTGGCTTGAAAAGAGCAGATGCTGACAGAGTGCGGTGCGGGTTAGCTAGAAAGTGATATTTTCAGACTTTAAGAGACTTTTCAAAACTTCTTACTAACTATAAACAATGATGCAGCGCTCAGAGAAAATGGCAGCAAAAGTGAAATTTACGGGAGCAGCCAGCATATCGTCTTTGGCTTTTAAACTGGAAGCAACTATAGACTTCTCCAAAATGATTGCTGCAGCCTTGCACCCTCTAGTGGACCAGATGACCATGCTTAACCAGAAATTTGACACGTTGCACAAGAAACTTCAAGAAACTTCAGCAAAAACAGAGAAGATAACCAAGAAGCTAAAGAAAGTTGATCTTAAGTCCAAGGAGTTTGGATAAAGATTGGAGGTGGTGGAAAAGGAAAAAAATCTGTGAGAATCATCAACTGTTACTTCTCCAAATGAAAAAATCAGCATATGTCGTGAAATTTCAGAACATTCCGGAGCAGAAAGGAGAGGACCTGAAGGAGATTTTAAGTAAGGAACTGGCCCCCATTGTAGACTTAACAGTGGAAGTGTTACTACGCAATATGGATATGATATATCATACATATCCAGAATATATATAAAAAAATAAGCTTCCCGGGGAAATATTTGTCAAATTCTCAAAAAGGTCAACAAGAGACTTGATTCTGAAAGCAACAAGTGGAAATGTTTTGAAAATCCAAGGAGAACAAGTCAAAACCTTAAAAGGCATTCAATTTGAGATCAGAAAAAGAAGAAGACAATACAGAGACTTGGCATTGTTTTTGCAAAAGCATAACACCCCTTACAGATGGATTACACCAGAAGGTATTGTTTTCAATTTCAACAGGAAGAAAGAAAAGATTGACTGTGTTATTAAAGCAAAACATTTCTTGAGCAACAACAGGAAGATAAAGATGGACCTGAGAAATTGGAGGACAATAACAATGCAGAAAAGAAGATGATGAAAATGAAGAAAATTCTAACTCCTGATCGGCTGCATCCTTAGACTCTGAAGCAGAATTAGGGGCTATGGCTCCTAAACCTCCTAAGTCTAAAGGGAGTTTGAAAAGAAATGTAAAGGAAGAAAATAAGTATAATAATGTAACTCTGACTGTCTGATACCTATTATTAATCAATAACTTTAAGCTAAGAAGCATACACGTTAGTCAAATCTGTTTTTGAATGCTCGCTTTTTTCTCTACAATTTTATTGCAATAACTCTCATGTATTACCGTTTTGATATTAGGGAAACATTGATTAATTCAAAATATGTATTAATGATTTCTTGTTACTCGTAGTTTTAGGTTGTTCCCTTCCTTTGACCCCATAGAGGTTTAGCTTAGAAAATGCAATAAAAATTCTTTTTTTAAAAAAAGAAAGAAAGAAAGAAAAGACATTTCAGATCAAGCAATGGCCCATCAAGTCACACAGTGTCACACAGTGGCCAAAACCCAAGTGCCATCAGGAGGTCCACCAGTGGGACCAGACCTCCTACTGTTGCTCCCCAAACACCAAAAATACAGAGCATCACTGCCCCAGACATAGTGGCTCATGGAACAGTACACAGTATTCCAAAAGAGGCCACACCATAGATTTATACAGGGGCATTATAATACCGGCTGATTTGTTTTCAATCCCTTTCCTAATAATCCCCAATATAGCATTTGCCTTTTTTTATTGCTGTCACACACTGAGTCATCATCTTCAGTGAGTTAGCCTTTTTTTATTGCTGTCGCACACTTGAGTCAACATCTTCAGTGAGTTATCTACCATGTCTCCCAGATGTCTCTCCTGGTCAGTTACTGCCAGTTTGAACCCATCTACATATATTCATAGTTAGGATTTTTTCCCCCAATGTGCATTATTTTGCACTTGCCCATGTTGAACTTTATTTGCCACATTGATGTCCATTTGTGCACCCTTGACAGATCCCTCTGGAGCACCTCACAGTCCTCCCTGGTTGTCACCACCCTATACAACGTAGTGTCATCCACAAACCTGGCCACTTCACTGCTAACTCCAAATCGTTAATGAAGAAGTTTAAAAGCACCAGACCTAGTACCAAGCCCTGTGGTATCCCACTGGTTACCATCTTCCTCTGTGAAAACACTCATTTATACTCACTCTCTGTTTCTGGTTAATTAACTAGTTTTTAACCCACAAGTGGACTTGTCTTCTTATCCCATGACTGCTGAATTTGCTTAGGAGCCTTTGATGAGGAACTTTATCAAACCCTTACTGGAAGTCATTAACATCATTAGCTCCATGTCATGAGACCTCAGTAGCAACCAGGCCAAAGGATGCTTGGAGCAGATAGTGTTCATCTTAAAATCTACACTCCCATATCAGCTTGCCAGCAGTTGCTGGAAAAGAAAATCTTTGGCTGCAGTAACACACGCCAGTTGAAGCAGAGGGGAAGCGAGGCTATTCCCTCTGGAGTAATTCATCCCACAGTTGCAAGATCACACCTCCCTTCAGAGCTGCAGGTGCAGCCCGTCACAGGGTGATCAGACGAAACTGCAGGTGAGTCTTTTTTTGCCATTTGTTCCACATGCGCATAAATGAGGAATCGCACTTCCACACCGAGGGCCCCTATGGGTATGCGATGATGCGCATACTGTGAGGGGGGGCACCAAGCTGGGATGGCCTGATCAGACCATCTTGACAGCATGAGTGCATGCTTGAACAATCAGACAGGGGAAAGTCCATCAGAACCCATTTAGTATCAGACTTTCCCCGGTGTCTTTTAACTCTGCTTCCGTGGTAGAGCAGCACGGGTTGCCGACGACTGCAGGATGCTTCCCAGATGTTACTGTCTGATCGTACCCTTTAGATCCGTTGGGCATTCACACTTATGTTAGATCTACTGGCTTGTGTGATTGCAGCCTTTGAGTGGAAAGCCTGTCCTGTGTGCTTTCTTCTCCAAGCCTCCCCTCCGCAACCACTGTTAATGAGCTGATGGGGGAGCTTGGAGGGTAAAATCAGGTCTTTCTCCTCCAATCCCAACACCCTATGACCTGGCCAGCAGTGAGAGAGGGGAGAAGGTGGAGTAGAAGGCATGCCATGCTCACTTTCTGTCCCAGGTCACCACTTATGAGAGCAGGGACTCTAAGGACAGGCAAGGGAGGAAAGAATGGGTTGCCCCCTCTGCTGTGTATACCTGGATTATAGAAATAAATATAGCATTTCATACATGCACTTAGATCGCGTATGTCTGATTCAGAACACCTGGATTCAGGAGTGTTCTCAGCACAGTCTGCAATAGATCCCAGAAGGGTGTGTGTGGACAGACTCCAAAAAATCCAGATCCACCTCAAATTCAAATAGCAACTCCCTTTATTACCTATACCATCTCAGTAAAACTATTAAAAATTTCTACAGCAGGTCAATGCTATTACTCTTATAGTCCACCTTTCTCACTGAGGGCACATTACAGGATATAAACAGTGCAATCAAGGAATAGGATTACAGAATTAGAGAACAATGTGAACGACAAACTATCGAAGGAAAAGTATACTAAAGCAAAGTAGTCTACAAGGTAAAGACTATTCAGTAAAAGCCGATGAGACCTGTAATAATCATTGCAGCGAACTACAATCTTATTCCATTATAAATATGCCTTCCTGGTCTGTGCATTCAACTACAAATCGAATATTTTAAAGATGCCCTCTCGAACATTCTTTCTTTCATTCTTGCACATTCTGCAGAATGAAAGACGTATGAGAGTTTTCTTGAGGCAAGCCATTCGACATTGTGGGAGCCACCAATGAGAATGTCCGTAGTGGGCATCTGTCACTCTTACCCATTTGCAGGGTGGCTTTGCTCAGATGAATGAAGTTGTCACAGCGGACAGGGGCAGTCCTGCAGATATGTGGGTCCAAGGCCATTCAGAGCTTTATAGGTGATAACTAGAAGCTTGAATTAAACTCAGTAAATCATTGGTAGTCATGCAGAACAGGCATGACATGTGTGTTCTTCCTGGTTTCTGGGTAAAAGGGGTCTACGGAGTTTCTGATTTGTCTTTAAGAACAGATCCATGTGGAGTGGATTACATTGGCCTAGCTTTGAGGTAACCATGGCATGGCTCCATGTGTCCAAATCAGGTTAGTCATGGTATGGAGCATCTTTTGGGCTCAAGCTATTTTTTCATGCAAATGCATTTTCCTTCCAATAACAGTGCTGGATCTACTATAACCCCATTGTAAATTCTAAAGCAGATATAAAGATTCTACTTTTTACATTTTTTCCCAAGCAACCAGTCCCTTTCTTGTGTGATCAGCCTCTATAACAAAGACTGTGTTGCCTAGCAGCAAGGCCTTTTTTATCCTTGCAACAGAATAAGAATAATTTGGTAGGGCTGCTGAGCACCAAACTGTTAATTTCCTTCTGTGCAGAGCTACTTCAGTCTAAACCCATTAATTCCAGGGACTTTCCACAGCACTCCACTGAAAACTGCCTTATGGTCAGGTCATTCTTGGCCCATATGCTTCCTCCTATTGGCCATCCCTACTGTAGAGATATGGACCCAATAATCTCATTGGCATTCCATTTTATCTGAACCAGGAATGTTTCTGGCTAGAGAAGAGGGCTGGGATTTTATATCAATTGATCAAAGTCAGCCTATTTTGTAATCTGAACATAGGGCATAATTGGATGACAATTAATCATTCTGAGTTTTGAAAAACTGCAATCTTTTCCCAGATTCTTCCCAGAACAAAATGTCCCATAACTCATTTCTGTCAAAAAATGAATATACAAGCAATTGGTTTTCATAACAAGAAGTTAATGAAAACAGTGGTTTGTATTTTAAAAGACATTAATCAATTATGAAGAAAATTGGTGACATACTGAAAACCAAATGTTTGCCGTTCCATACCCAGTTTGCAAGCCATGAGAAGCCAAGCCTTACCCATAAGGAGATGATAGTCAGTTGCCGCTAGCTCATTACGCAGCAGTGAGTCTGATTGGAAACAGAGCTAACTAAGGTAGAATGAATTAAGCCTTGGGAATTGAAAGGCCTCCCTGTTTTCAACCCTTGCTAAGACCCCCTCTTACATGTTGTTCCTTCTTTTTGTAATCTGAGGGCCAAACCAGATGTGACAGCATCCCTGGGTCTGACCTGAGGATACTCCGCCATTTTAAAACCTAATGAGGTGATTTTAAAATGCTGTGAGAGGGCAACCCTGATTGGATGCACAGCACAGTAGGATGTGCTCTTTCCCCTCCCCACACACAACTTTTCAAGTGCTGAAACAGCTGCACCCCCCACACACACATACACGCGTGTGGCTGTTTCAGAACTTGACAAGATGCATGGGGGAGGGAAAACAGAGCACCTCGTCCATCCATGTTGTGAATCCAATCAGGCATCTGCCATGCCATTTTTTAAAATCACCTCATTAGCCATCAGTGGCATAGGTGGGTTACACCCAGGAATGC
>NW_015174307.1:441997-444616 GCF_001447785.1 Gekko japonicus | reverse complement strand
GAATGCCATTACGTCTGGTTATGTCCTCATTCAGCAGTGGTGGGGAAGATTTTTATTTGTTTAAAACATTTCTATGCCACCTTAACACCCAATACACAGTCCCCAAGGTGGCAAAAATCAGAATATTAAAAACACATCAGACATTAAAAACAGTGTTTAAAATGGATATATATTATTTATTTATTTTTCGCATTTATACCCCGCCCTCCCCAAAGGGCTCAGGGCAGCTTTTATTTATTAATTGTCTTTACTGTTTTTGCAGCCAGAGTCATAAGCAATTAAATAAAACATACAAACAGAAAGCAGAAGAGAAGGAGTTTTGGTTTCTATACCCCACTTTCCTCTGCCTTAAGGAGCCTCAAAGTGGTTTATAATCCCTTCCTCTCCCAACAACAGACACCCTGTGAGGTAGGTGGGACTGAGAGAGTTCTGAGAAAACTGTGACTGGCCCAAGGTCACCCAGCAGGCTTCATGTGAAGGAATGGGGAATCAAACCCAGTTCTCCAAATTAGACTCCGCCACTCTTAACCACTCATGGTATATTCGGTTAATATAGCAGTATTTTGTCCAGTCATAGAAGCATGATACTGAGTACAGTAAATAAATCTCCCAAGAAGTATATTGCAAAAGAGGTAAACTTACATTTATTCAAGTAGTTCTAGTTCACATTCAGATTGCAGTTGAAAGGAGAGACAGAAGCCTAATCTAAAGAGTACTTTCCATATTACAAACTAGCCTGATACCCGTGCTTCGCTACGGTATTTAACTTCCATAAATCCAGTTATAATACTGATGATGTAAAGTTTGAAATGTAACATTTGTTGTAGGAATTCTAATGGAGAAGATTGTAGTGTAAAAAATGAAGTGAGACATACGTACTTTTTCTCTCTCTACTGAAGGACCTCTCTGTAGACTGCTGGGACAGGCTCCCTCATGGCTTTAAGCACCCTGCAACCGCTGCTGCACCTGACAGACAATGGCCTGTTAGGTATAGGAGGTGGTGGGAGTGTGTTGGAAGCCATCAGTGAGGCTGGGCCAGCAGCATCGCTAAGGTGATCCTGCTGGGGCAATGTCCCTGATGGATTAAAGTACCCTGGTCCTGCTCCTACACCTGAGAGGCAGCTGCCTGTCCAGTGTAGGAGGGGGAGGAGTATTAGAAGCCACTGTGGAGGTGGGGCTGGCAGGATCACTAAGGCGTTAATGCTGGGGCAGGCTCCCTCATAGCTTTAAGCACCCTGCAACTGCTGCTGCACCTGACAGACAACTGCCTGTCAGGTGTAGGAGGGGGGAGCATGTTTGAAGCAATAGGGAAGCTGGGCCAGCAGCTTTGCTTCACATAACAGGCAGTTGGCCACTCCTGATTTCCTCAACTGTCATTAGCTCTCTGTAGTCCCCTGTAACTGGGTTGTTTTTTAACCTCAGAACACTGAGTGCTGCAGCTGACCAAGCAGAGTGTGGGGGGTGCAAGGAGGCAGCAGCCTGGCAGTCATACAGGAATCAATGGGGGGAGCACATTTCACCCCTTTTGACCCAGTGGCCCTGGGACTCCATCTACTTCCTCTTGTTTACTAGCAGTCCTGGTTCCTGCAGCAGTGGTCTCTGCGGTGACATGGATGGGTCTTGCTGCAGCAGGTCGAGCAGCAGTTGGGATGGGTATTGCCACGATAGGTTACCTTGTGGCTCCAACAGCTTTTCCCGGCGGTCCTAGTAGTGGTATGGGCAGCAACAGAGGCAGTTGTTTTTCCCGTGGCTCAGTAAGCATGCATGCGCACAGAATGCAGTTTTACTTTTGGGGGGAATTTAAGTATCCCCTGTACACTTTTTAAAACATTTGAGATTTTTCTGCACAACTGGGGATTGTCCTAACTGTGCAGAAAAACCTCTTTACCCTCCATGTGCCCCAGATATGCAAAAATAAGTATCCGCATGCACAGGGGACCTTGGCTATTAGATATATAAACAAGAAGCAGGACCCGCAATACTCATGGAGTGGAGTATTCCCCATGGCTCCTGGCCTGCAGAAGCTTGAGGAGGTCCTCACTGAGGAGGAGGAGGAGGAGGAGGTGGCTGCAGGTGAGCCCAGCACAGTAGCAATGGCGGCAAGCCCTGCCCGGGTCCCAGCCACCCACCTGCCCATGTTTCTCCCCCCCCCGGCCAGCAGTAATGGCAGCAAGCCCTGTGTGGCTCCCAGCTGCCCACCCACCAGGGCTCCCTCAAAACTGCTAGCAGCAAGCTCCGCCACACTTCCAATCAGCAAGTCCATTCTCCATGCATGTGCGAGAATGCAGTTTCATTTGGGGGGGGGATTAAGTATCCCTGTATATTTATTTAAACATGTCAGATTTTTCTGCACCCCTAAGTAATGCCTCAAGTGTGCAGGAATTACCTTTGAGCCTCCATGTGCCCCCAGTTTGCGAAAATAAGTATCCACACACACTGGTGACCCTTGGCTATTAGTATATGGACAAGGGGGCGGGACCCGTGATACTCGCGGGGGGGAGGGACCTCCACACAGGAGGCAGAGGAGGAAGCTGCATGAGGAGGTAAGTTCCCCCCCATCCCGCCGGTTCCTCCTCGTCACCTCAACACACACCCGCTCAATTTCCCTCCCTTCCCTTC
>NW_015174307.1:436607-441794 GCF_001447785.1 Gekko japonicus | reverse complement strand
CTATTACTTTTGGGGGGATTTAAGTATCCCCCCGGTATTTTTTTCAGGTTTTAAGATTTTTGTGCACACCTGGGGACCGTACCAAGTGTGCACAAAAATCTCCCTCCCCCCCACACAGGGGGCATCTTCGGAATTAGATATATAGATAGATGGCCAACTAATCCAGCATCATTTGTGTGGGAGTATGAGGACATTGTATCTACAGGAGAGACCACCAGAAGGCCATGTGCAGAGACTGAGAGGACAAAGTGAGACAGGAGGGGTCAGAGGGCCATTCCCAGGTTAAGACAAAAAGAGGTATCACATTCAAGGAGATAAGAGTGACGTAGCACACACACACCCCTTGTCCGGGCATGCTGAGTTGCTCACTCCAACTACTATACCACGCTGGCACTCACATAAACACATGAAGTGGGAGGAGGGCTAATAAGAGTTAATAAGGGAGTGCCAAATAAAACAAAAAAGTATTCATCTGATGGTGGAGAACAATCACTGAGGGAAACAGACAAATCTTCCTGGGGAGGGAGTTCCAAGCTTTGAGCACCATGATTGAGAAGGTCCTTTCTCAGATTGCTAGCTGTTTAGTCCCAGATAGTGGAGGCACCCAAAGTGAAGCCTCCAAAGATAACCAGAGTGGTTTCTGGAATCACATATGTTCTCATATAGTTAGGGACATGGCCATCCCTCATGCCCAATGCCATGCCAACAGAACTCTTTACCCTGCTCTTTACCCAGCTCTGTGTTGCCAGCACAGATTATTTAGCCATATTAAAATATTTATGTGCCACCTTTCCTTGTGCTTCAAATCAGATCACTAATCATAATTGAAAACATACAAAATAAATCCCCAAAGTGACTCCCGCTCCCCCACAAAGATACCTGCAATTTACACAAAGCATGAATCAGTGTGGCCAAATCATCTGAATCTACAAAGGCTGAGAGTTGGTGAACAACTGTTAGCCTTTACACCAATCAAACAGCAAGGCTGAGCACTCCCAGGCTCTTAACCTGCTCTGCAAATGTGAACTCCATTCCACTCAAGCATTATCATGTGCTTCATCCCAAGTACTGAAGGAAGTTTCTTCATCCTTTGTTTACTGATGATCACGGAAAGAAGAAGAATGGGAAATAAAACAAGCTTAAAGGCTCCCAGAACTTCTAAGGATGGCACCTCAGGAAGCCCATTCCCCAGGGTGGGAGCCTCTGCTGGGAAGGACGGGGCTAGGACAGGCGTCAAGCCAGCAGCCTTACGTGGGGCAGATGGCTCATCATAAGAGGAGGAGGAGGAGGAGGAGGAGGAGATTGGATTTATACCCCGCCCTTCACTCGGAGTCTCAGAGCGGCTTACAAACTCCTTTCCCTTCCCCTCCCCACAACAGACACCCTGTGAGGTGGATGGGGCTGAGAGAGCTCTGACACAAACTGCTCTTTCAGGAACAGCTGTGCCAGAGCTTGTGACTGACCCAAGGTCACATCAGCAGGTGCAAGTGGAGGAGTGGGGGAATCAAACATGGTTTTCCCAGATTAGAGTCCACACACTTAACCACTACACCAAACTGGCTCCCAGGACATATCCAAACAATGCTGGGAAGCAGAAGTTCTGCCCTAGATTACTGCCCAATGTAAGGTTAGTCCTGGCCTTGTGATTTCCGTGTAAGGTGATCTACACAGGTAACATTGACACAAAGAGAGAGAGATCACCAGGCCTGAAATAAATTGTCCTTGTGTCAATATGCTATGGATGAAGTTAATCAACAGAATGTCAAACTGCTCATTCAAGTCATGGTTCGTCTCTGTCCTATCAGCTTAAAATGTTATGAACGTCTAAAGGTTTTTTTCATTTCATTTAATCACAAATCCTGGCCAGCTCGGAGACCCAGCTATGTCAAAGTTAATTGAAAATGTAGTTTTCAAATCTCAAAAAGTTGATACGCTTTATAAAGGATGGAATTTAATTCTCACTTTCTATGTTTTAAACAAATGGGAAATGCTGTGTGCGTGTATGTTTGCGTGACACACACATTCCAGACCTAGTTGGGTGCAAATGCTAGTAGTCACAGATGGTGTTGTGAATCCTCACCCAAACACACATCCAGCCAACTCAGTCTCAATGTTCCCAGTACCCATTATCTGTTGGAGGATGTTCATATGATTTATCTCTTTCAGAGATAGAAAGGATATATTTTAAAAAATAAATAATAAAATGTACTGAGGGTCATCAGAATATTTTAAACTGATGGGTGGTGTGTGTGTATGTGCAAGGAACGCTAGCTTTAGCTGATGGGGTGTTGCAGTTTGTACCCTTTGCAGCACAGAGTTAGTGAAAATTGAGTCACCCAGTGTCAGGGGTAGAAGCCAGATCCGTGTAACCATTACTACAATGTCCCCAAGAAAAGCACTTTTCTTTTGCTGTGATAATGAATTTCTACTCTTCACTTGCAAGAGCAAAAGTAATGCAGGGTCCCAAGGGACACAACTGGGTTAGGATCTAAACTTGATCCCCAAAGCCCTAGACTATGGATGGACATGAACCACATTTTTGCAATTCGGTTTGTGGCTGAACCAGGAACTGAATCATGAACCAATAGGCCAGTTCGTGAACTGAACCAGTTCATATCGGTTTATGAGCCATTTAAAGTTTAAACCCCTGCTTTCTGCTCCCCATGTAAAGCCACATGAAGCAGAAAGCAGAGATTTAAATGACTCCAAAATAATTTAAACCACTGTTTTTTGCTCACCATCAAAAGCCATGGCAAGCAGAAAGGCGGGGGTAAAATGGGGTGGAGCCATTTAAACCCTTGCTTTATGGTCTTTATGAACCACCACAAAATGCATCAACATTCATGGAAGTTCATGGTGGTTCTTCACAAACATTGCTTCATGAACTGCCCAAAATTCATGATGAACTTTAGTTTGTGAGCTGGTTTGTGCTCATCCCTACCCTAGATCCTGGGGGGGGGAACCTCCTTTTTAGTCCCCTACTTAATCCCATACTTAGACATATTTCTTGGCAGTTCTAGAATGTAACTAAATACTGTGAACTACCGTGAAGGATACAGAAATAGTGTATTTATGTGTTTTAATTGAATTATATGTTTTAACTGCATTTTAATTGTTTAAATGTTTTTATGTTTTTATGTTCACCACCTTGTAGACACTGATCGGGTGGAGAGGCAGCATAAACATGTTTTAAATAAATAATATGTTTATATTTATATTTATTTATTTATTTAAGAGACTTCTATCTCACCTTTCCAAGGTATGTTCAAGTTGGTGTGCAATAACAACTACAGTAAAAATACAGTGAACACTTATCTTAAAACAACAGAAATCTATTGAAATAGCAACATAATTAACCAATTAGGAACAGCAGCTATAGCTATAATAACCAAACACCAACATCATAAGCGCAGAATTACAAACAGAAATGCTGATCTGAAATACACTGAAATACAAGATAGAATAGTACAACACTCTTCAGCAGCAGAAAAACAGTAAATAGGCCACTTTATAACAGATTCTAAACATAAGGAAAAACTGAGTAAAACATAAAAATTTTGCCTTGTGCTAGAACACTAGTTGCACCATGCAGTCTTTGGAGAGACTATTCCATATGGTGCCTTTCACTGAAGATACCCTTTCCCAAGTAACTCTCCACCTCCATTCAGCAGGTGAAGAAACCCAGAGAAGGTCATCAGACAAATATTTTAAAAGTGCAACCAGGACAATATGGGTCCCCTTCAAACCATTTAGGGTTTCAAAAGTTAAAAGTAGCTCCCTGAATTGTGAATGGAAATGAAGCTAATACAGACTTCTTAAAATAGATGTGTGGTAGAATGTGCCTGCTCTTACCTGCAGGCCCTATTCCGTCCTGCCCTCCTAGGGGTTCCCAACTCCCTGGAGGGGCTTTTCTTTTCTCTGTAGGGTAGCCCGGCACCACCTGTCCTTTGCAAGGAATTGCCTGCTGGGAGGGACAGGACTCCCAGCTTCCTTTCTAAGTTCAGAGGCCTTGCTTCAGTATCTCCCGCTGCCCAATGCCTGGTCACCACAGGGACAGTTTACTGCCTTGGGTGCCCCTGATGGAATAGCCACTTGCCAGCCCCCTGGAGCCTCTGTTAAAATATCATGTCTGAAATGGTAGAGGTCTGTGTGGTATAGAGAACCGTTCCCAGTATCAAAAGTTTAAAGTATTTATTAATAAGAAAATGGTTACAAGCATACTTTTAGCACAACACCGGACTGAGCAAGGAAAACAAAAGAAATTGGTAAAAACACAAATCCTCTGTCCCTGTCTCTATACATGCACTATTACATGCTAAAATAGAACAGGCACTTTCAGTTTAGGAAGTTACAGATCTCTATAAAGATACCATTACCTTCAAGCTTCTCAGTCTCTTAGGTGAGCACATGGTCAATAATGGCTGCCTTCTCAGAGGAGAGGTCTCTGTCCTCTCATGAACACAGCACCCAAAGAAAGAGAACTATTTCCTTCTGCTAGGAGCTTTTATCATCTTCCTTTCCCCATTGACCCCCAGGTCATTGAAGTGTTTCTTCCAGCTCCTTCCTGGAGATTAGGCCTGGAGCCTTGCTAGCCTACAGTCTCTGTTCCCTGCCTGAGGAATGGGGGAGAAGAAGGGGGCATGACCATTCCATTGTCCTATCTGCCAGATCCATTAGCATTTGTAAGAAGGTGGGCTTAGGTACCATTGAACTGACTTCCCCCTCTCCTTTCCTGCCTGTTCTCTGCCCAGAGAAGAGAGAGAAAAAACTTTTAAAACACCAACTGGAGTCCTTGCCAACCTCCCAGGAGAAAATGCATTTCTTCACAAGATGTAGTAAGAACATTGAAGGGAGTACCCATCAATGCCCTAATTGCAGTATTTTGGACTAGACAGAGTTTCCATGAAGTGTTCAAGGGCAGCCCCACATAAAATGCAATTAGCCAATCATCACTGAAGATGACCCACAGAGAGTTGCATTTCTTTTTTCCTCTCTCCTTTGTGGGGGTGGAGTCCTTCTATCCTTCTATGGCTGAGTAAATAGAGAGCAGGGGCAGCTTGTGAAGGGGCCTGTGGAATTTGTCTGTTGTGGGGAGGGGAAGGGAAAGGAGTTTGTAAGCCACTCTGAGACACATTTGGGTAGTGAAGGGTGGGGTATAAATCCAATCTCCTCCTCCTCCTCCTCCTC
>NW_015174307.1:432146-436540 GCF_001447785.1 Gekko japonicus | reverse complement strand
TCCTCCTCCTCCAAAAGAATCCAGTAAAAAAAAAGTCCACTTCTCTGACCTTGCTGCTGTGCCAGTTTGCAGTATGCTGGAGAATGACTTGTTATCTTGTTATAGGGAGTTACCATTCCTTCGCTCTGAGGAGTTTAGATTCATGAGCTGAGAGTGATGTTGCATTAAAAAAAAAACCTGCCAGATTACAACCTCCACAATGTAGGCATCTTTTAAATTTACACACATTGTATATAAGAAACCTCAATGATTTATACTTCTTTAGAATCCAAAGGGTCAGTCACTCCTAAATGCCAAATTAATGGGAGGGGCTGTAGTGGTGGAAATAGGAAAGTGTTCTTTTTATGCCATCACGAGCACCATGAGAGATTTAGTGCAGCTAACCACAATGGTGCTTCCGTGCTTTGTGCTGTTGAAAAAAGCCATTTTATCAAAATGACAACTTGATGATGCATAGATACAGCTCCTCTATGACTTACATGTCATGTTTGCTCAGCTCATTCAGGCAGACAGTATTCTTGTTATCACCCACCTTGCAGGGTCAACAGCCTATGGACTTGGGGGAGATCTGAATATATTATTGTTTCATGCTACACTGCCAATGACAAACTTTCTAAATTCTGAGTTAGCATTGGCACATCTGTTTACAATGTATATAAAAAGCCCACCATTCTATCATACAGTACTGTGACCAAGAAACAAAGGACATAAGAAGAGCCCCAGTGTATCAGATCAGTGGTCCATCTAATCCAGCATGCTATTTCACACAGTGGCGAACCAGTGACCCTTGAGGCCAACACACAGCAACATATAGGCCAAGACGTTCCCTGATGTCACCTATTAGTACTAGTATACTAACTAGTATACTGACTAGTATACTAGTTTACTGACTCTGGATATAGCGGTTGCCTTTAGTCACCATGACTAGTAGCCATTGATGACCCTATCTAATCCCATTTTTAAACTTTCTATGGCTGCGGTCACATGCACTAAAGAATCCACTTTCAATCTACTTTTAATGTGCTTTCTAACATTATTTCTCCAGTTCACACAGTAAAATCCAGTTGGAAAGTGCACTGAAAGTGAATTGAAAGTGGATTATTTAGTGCGTGTGACCGCAGCCTATATTAGGGGCTATCACTACATCCACTGGCAGTGAATTCCATTATTTAATTATTTGTTGAGTGAAAAAGTCCTTCCTTTTGTCTGTTCTGAATCACTTGCACTCAACTTTGTTGGGTGTGCCTTAGTTCTAGTATTATGGAAGATGGAGAAAGCATTTACCCTATCTACTTTCCCCAGCCCATGCATAATTTTATAGAAGTTTTCATGTTTCCCCTTGATGTCTTTTTGTTTTCTAAACTGGAATGCCCCAGACTCTTTAGCATTTTAAGGTGCTCCAACTTCTTAATCATACAGAAGCAGAACTTCAGATGGGCTGTAAGGATAGGAACAAGGTGCTGTTAATGTTTGGGGTCACCAGTGTCAAGGAACCTGCGTAGCCCCCACTTTAACTGAACCCCATTACTTTCATTAAAAAGAATGGCTACAACTCACTTTTGTCAGTAAAAGTAAAGCACAGTAGGAAATATGGTTGCACTAAGGGCAACTCCCCCACCCAGTCCTATTACTATGACCCAGAAGTCTTTGAAAATGACTCCTTCTAGATATACCTTCATAATGCCAGCCTACTTTGTCTAGGGCATGAATAAGCAGGACTTTAATGTGATGCAATAACATGGCCTTCCTCTCAATGGGAGACAAGGTAGATAGAATGGGGAGCGGGAACCACATGAATGTTGCTGCTGCTCCCTAGTACCATTGAAGGATCTGACTAATTGCTTCACAGCATGACTTGCAAAATGACACTGAAAATTGAGCTTTGTAATCTGTGAGTTCTCCATGAACTGTCTTCAATACCACAGGAATTCAGCTTTAATTCAATTACCCTGCATTTACTCGACAGGTGTTTTGCCTGAAGAGACTAAAGGTTTTGGCCATGGAATCATGCATTATCAAGGTGCACCTCACTAAAAGCTTTTCTGTTGCCTCCCACCTGAGACATAGCTGAATACTTTCTACACAATAAGGAAATAATGCCAATGGCACTATTACTACTAAAATTAAGAGGTCTTTGCTCTTAGTTTTCCAGAATCCTTGTGTTTTACTGTGGTTTTTAAAAATATAAATTGAGATCCTTGCATTGAAGAACCAATGACCAATTCAGTGGTTCACAGTGCAAGGCAAACAGTAAATTGGTGCAATGGCTTTTGTACCTTGGTGTTCCAAAGGCATAGCAAAACATGCTGTCTGTCCATTCACCATAATGCAATAACACCATACAAGGTCTTGATAAAACAAATGTGTTTGAATAATTGTTTGGGATGAGTGAGTTTCCCCTTTACTTTTCCTGTTCTGTGGATTAGCTCTGTTCTGCCCTGTGCTCAATAGCTCTTGAATTCTGGTTTATGGGAATTTAAGCATGCACAGTTTGCTTCTAGTTCCTTCAGCTCATGTATGACTCCCCCCTTCTTTTTTATGGATGTTCATGTATGAAGTGATAAAACCTTCAAAAGCCAATCTTGACCTGTTTTTTTACACAATATTGTGTCAAGAATCTCTTTGTGCAGTATGTGTGCAGTATTTTATTGATAAGCAAATACACTCCTGTGCATTAGTAAAGTGCCATACCAAAAACAAAACAAAACAGCTGGATGCCAGCCGTACAATCACATCGTTATAAGCTTTTTGTGGTGCCTCTAACTGCACTTTCATATAATTCCACACAAAAAATAATCTTCCTACAATTATACAGATCACTTTTTGCCAGTGTTTTAGCAATACACTCATATGCACTGGGAATGCAGATAGGTAAAAGATACAGATGAACCAAAGAAGGACCTGTGGCTCAGTGGTACAACATCTGCTTTGCATGCAGGTTCTGTCCCTGGCATCTCTATTCAAGAAGAATCAGGTAGTCAGTGAGGTAAAGCCTCACATGCAAACTGGCAGTCCATTTGGCACTCCTCACTTGTTCAATTGAAGAGAAGAGTCATTGAAATGCAATTTCTTAAATTGTTATCTCGGTAGTACCTCACACCACAAAAATTACATCATATACACCCATTGACATCCCCATTGTGCTGGAGGGGTTGTGGTGAAATTGGTTTGTGTAGGCACTGTTGGTGGGTGTGCATGTCAAGGCTTCTTGGCAACTGATAGTTAATCACATCTATAACATTACTGCTTTCCAACTACCACTTGACGCAGAATCCTTATTGTTAGGTACATGGCAATTTAGCCCTTCACCACCACCACCCTTATAAGGAACTGATTCTGCTTTTATGTGCAGACGCCAGACTTTTAATTGCAAAATCCTGGGAAAATAATACTCCCCTTACACCATCAGCCTGGCTACATAAAGTCTGTGCTTTCTGTCTGATGGACAAACTTACTGATTCTCTTCTTTCTAAGGCTACAAAATCGTTTGATTTGAAATTTACCTCAGTCTGGTTCCCCTTCCTGGACTATTTATCCACTAAACCTTAGGTAAATCTGTTGTATTGATGCATTTCATGGGATGTTTCATGTTAATGAAGTTCTTTGTCAAACTGGGTTTTTTTGTTCATATTGCGTCTACATTGTTCGTTATGTAAATTTTATCACATGTACCAGTTAAGCTATATATCTGATGTTATATGTACTTGCTCGTATTAAATAAAGATTAAAAGTTTTTAAAAAAGAAACCTGAAAGCCTGGAAAGCCCTTGCCAGTCTGAGTGGAAAATACTGACATTGATGCATCAATGGTCTGAGTCAATATTCATGCAAACAGAAAACTGTAGCAAACTGGTAATGCATGGCAATCTGTATAAAAACAATGACAGAATAATCGAGTATTCCTAATGTATTCGTCCCACTTCACTAATAAGATTGGCAATTCTCTGTCTCTGTTTCCTTCCTCTCTCAACTCCAAACTGCATGTTGTATTGGTAATCTGTAATTGAATTTCCTAATATTTTCTTTATGTTAAAACACCCAAGGGGGTGATTTGGATCAATATAACTTTGTGGGAGGAGAAGCTACCCCATCCCCCTATCCCATTTCTGTGATAGCAATATTCCCTTGAAGCTGGTATTACAGTAATAGGAAGAGAAATATACCCCTGTTTGTTTTCTGAGGCATGGAATGTCTGCACTGCAATTTCTAGTGGAGAAATGGAATGGGTGGGAAATAATAATAATAATAATAATAATAATAATAATAATAATAATAATAATAATAATAATAATAATAATAATAATAATAATAATAATAATAATAATATACTTTATTGTCATTGTACATAGTACAATGAATTTAAGATGCAATCATTCGGTGATCTACAACCATACT
>NW_015174307.1:397708-431839 GCF_001447785.1 Gekko japonicus | reverse complement strand
GGATCTGAATATCTCAGCCTTTGGTACCTGAAGAGGCTTATGTTTGCCCTGCCACTCTGGCAAGTCAACCAAAAGCTTTACGACCACCACTGGGGCACCACACAACAATGGTGAACTGCATTATAGTCCTCCAGCCGTTGTCATAATCTGGAATCTGAACAGCAAAAGACAGTAGGTTTTCTGGAAACTTTATCATCACTACCACTTTCCCCCATAGCCTCCTACACTCCCTGAAAGTTGGAGGACCTTTGGGAACAAAGTTGGGGGCTTACAGGAGCAAAACTCTTGCATGTTGTGGAAGGGTTGCTTGCATGAGTAGAAGAAAACATATGATCCAATCTCAGGTCTAGTTGTGATTCTATACAAGAAAAAGTCTTTCAGTTAAAAAGTTATGCAACCACTTTTACTAAATCATGGCCTTTTTTGTTTTGAAAGGACTGTGAAAAGATTCTCGAAGGGGAAAAGAGATATCCTAGTGAGTTAATTTTTCAATACATAGTTGATGTTGATAGACAAAAGCTTCCAAAAGACACTTGCCTTGTTTACCCTATTCTCTTTAACTTCACTTTTAAACCTACACAGGCTGTTTGGTTCCACCTAAGAGGCTAATAAGCCCATGAAGCATTAAATGAAAAAGAGAACCTGAAGCAGAGGAGAGATATTTCCAGAGTTTGCATAAGTTTCAGTTGCTAGGGAAACGATTTCTCTATCTCTGTAGTATGCAGGGCGTCTGAAACATCTGCTTCATTTGGTGCCTGGTTTCTTCACACACAGGTTGCATCAAGCAAGACAATACAAACAAATTATTTTTTTAAAATCCACAAAAATGCTTTCTTTTAAAAGTATAGCAGTGTATGGGAATTATTTGTATATATTTCCTTGGCTATGTTGACTTTTACAAAAGGCACGAATCCAAGAGCTTGATAAAACATCATCATTAGGGATCCCATGTGATTTTCCCAAAGACTGAAGATATTATCTCCCGTGCCCTGGCCCCAGTCCAAGTTGGGTAATTGCATTCTGCCTAATGTACCTAGAATCCCCTGCTGCTTTGATAGGCTAAGGAAGCCGTCTTTCCTTCCTGTGTAGAAGTGTCGAGTAGCTTAGTTCATACAGTAATAATGGCTGCAGTGCTACACCCAAAAGCCCCAAACAAATGGCATTGTCTCACCCCTGAGCCAACAGTACAAATTAATGTGCTGTTTGATTGCTGTCACTTGCCTAAATTGCTGAAGAGCAATCTTTAAAAGAAACCTTTTAATGTGTACTGTGTAGTTATCATCGTCAGAAGTTTGCATCTGGACCATAAAATTTAAAATTAATACTGTTTTAAGAAGATGATCCTTAAAGACCATTTGCTTACATTTATATATGACACCATAAAGTTGCCACAAGGTGAATATCTAGCATCCTTATATCTCGTTTCATCTGTTGACCCTTATTAGTATTATCCAGCTATCTCCCCATCCCATGTCTATCTTACCCTTCCTCCAAGGAGGTCAGGCAGCATGCATAGGGTACCCTCCCTCCATTTTATTTTTACAGATACCCTGATCTAGGAAAGAGCAGAACACAGAGAAAGGAGATCAGAGAGAGATCAAATATCTCTATTTGTCATCACTATTATCTGTCCATTATCCTGCCTTTCCTCCGAGGAGTTCAAGTTGGTCACCTCCCCCTTCTTCATTTAGGAAACATTCAGTAAATGTTCCCTCCCTCCCACCTCAATCTGTGTAAGAACAGCTGAATTAGGATCTGAGATCTCCTGGACATCTTTATGGTATTTAAAATCATGGCTGGGGCAAACTGCACAAGTCCCTCTGTTTAAAAAACACACACATACTCTCTCTCTGACATGGCATGTAGGTATTTTCACCACCCTCTCCTTAGGTTGCTGTGCTTTGTTGCTTGAAGCATATTTTCTCCAAGCCAGACTCCACTATGGGCAGATTGTCAAACTGGGAGAAAAATGCTTGAAATGGGAGGGAGGGAGGGAAAATAATTAACTCTCCTTGCCTTCACATTCACCCTTAATAGCCTCACTCTAGCTCTCAAATGGAATCCCAAAATTTCCATAAGAACAGTTGACTCAGCTCAGTATGACCTAGCAAGGAAGGGCTGTCAAAATGAAATTGTGTGGGTCTCAAATCAGGTGTATGAATAAAGTTGTTCTGCTGCTCCTTATTCCATTATGTTATGGACCTCTGTTTTAGGGCAACCTTAAGTAAATCTGAAATGGCATTACTTATACAGAAGGCACTTTGAATGGAGAAGTACGATCCTGCACCTTTTCAGGGTGTTTTTTTTTGGGGGGGGGGTGTTGTTGTTTAGGCCTTACCAGTGTTCCTGTCATCCTAATTCTCACTTTTATTATTTTTTAATCCAAATACCACTAAATTTTAGTTCACTGTTTTACACCTTTTTACACCTATTTCATGTCTGTCATTTTTAATGTTTAGCACTTTCCAGTGGATAGTCCTGTCTTCAAATGTGTAAATTATGTCAACTTCCTCCAGTTTATGAGGCAGGGAGTGACACTAGGAGATTCTTTCTTCTAACAACACTAGGGATGGGCACAAACTAGCTCAATAAACTAAAGTTTGTGAAAAAATTTGGCTGGTTCATGGTTTGTGAACTGAACTTCATGGCACAAACTTTCCATGAACTTTCAAGTGGTTTGTGGTGGTTAATGACAGTTCCTGAATGGTTACATTTCTAAACTGTCTCCACTCAATCAAAATGTTTACCAAACTTCAAAGCAATTGGGGGGGGTTCGAATTCTTCAGCCTTGGAAACATCGCTGAAATACATTATAGCACAGAACACTTGCAATGAAAATGTAGAGTAGATTTCCAATTAATGTCTCTGGACCCAGATAAACTTCTCTGGGACTGGAACACCAGGCTGGAACACCAGAGTCCTCTGGAATAGCATTAGTGTTTTACGACTGGAATTACACACACACCCAGGTGGAATGACAGTCTTGAGTGTGGCAGAAGTGTTCTGTGAGAGGATTGACTGACCCAGAGTGGAATTATTGCCCCTGGAAGTAGCAAAAGTATTCTGGGGCTGGAATGACAGCCCCTGAAGGGATTCACGGCCTCCTGGGAGTAGCAGAAGAGTTCTGGGAGTGGAATGAAAGCCATGGGGAGTAGTAGAATCTAGCTCTCAACCTTTGGAAATCCAGCTTCCAACCCTTGGCAGAGTGTCATTGATGCCAACACTGACAGTGAGGAGTCTGGGCGTGATCTTGGATGCCTCACTTTCAATGGAAGCCCAAGTCATGAATGCTGCCATATCAGCATTTTACCATCTTTGACAGATCAGACAATTGGTTCCCTATCTCTTCCCCTGCAACTTGGTCACAGTGATCACTGCAACAGTAGTCTCCAGACTGGATTACTGTAACTCTCTCTAAACAGAGCTGTTCTTGAAATTGACCCAGAAATTGCAGCACAGCATCACATTTCAAACAGTATATTATGCAACCACAGAAGAGCATGTCCATAGAAAAAGAAGAAGAAGAAGAAGAAGAAGAGATTGGATTTATACCCCGTTCTTCCTACCCGAAGGTGTCTCAGAGCGCCTTACAAACTCCTTCCCCTTCCCCTCCCCACAACAGACACCCTGTGAGGTCGGTGGGGCTGAGAGAGCTCTTGACAGAAACTGCTCTTTTTTCAAGAACAGCTCTTATCAGAACTACGGCTTGCCCAAGGTCATCCAGCCAGGTGCAAGTGGAGGAGTGGGGAATCAAACCCGGTTCTCCCAGATTAAAGTCCGCGCACTTAACCACTACACCAAACTGGAAGAAGGAAGGAGGATCACAACAGGAGAAAGGGACTCATCCATAAGTTGTCTTACCAATACTGAAAACACATAGCTCAGGTGAATGCATAAAAGGCCCACTGAAATTATGGAAAGTGCTTAGAATTGCAACTCTAGCTTTATTTTTCTATGGCACAATAGCAAAAATATGGACCTGCTGCAGAAAGAGCCATTCATTGTCAGGCTGCTGTTTACTGAGTTTCCTACAGTGACTTCCTGATATGCATTTTGTGCTTGGGGATATGCACTGCAGATAATAGTAGTAGTTGAAGAGGAAGCCAAAGGTCGATTTATCTGCTAAATAGAAGGAAAGATTATACAAGAACAGTCAAGACTGAAAGGCCAAACCAAATCTGCATTAAAAATAACCTCATTTTCTAAATATATGACTAGGTGTCAGGTTTTAGGGATCATTTTATTTATTTGCTTTGTTTCCCAGAATGCAAATGCATTGACCTTTACATGCTTTTTAGCCCATAGTATTGCTTCCATAATTCCAGGCTTTTAAGTGGCTTTATTGACTATTGTCTTGTCTCCTTGACAAATCTGGAATTTATATCTTCTTCCCATCTGTTTGCTTAATAGACTATATGTATAGCACTAGTTCTGATGTATAGCACTTGAAGGTCAAAGAAGACGGGGACGACAAAGGATGAGATGGTTAGACAGTGTCATAGATGCAACGAACATGAAATTGAGCAAACTTCAGAGGACAGCGGAAGCCCGGAAGGCCTGGCGTGATCTGGTCCATGGGGTCGCAAAGAGTCGGACTCAACTGTGTGACTGAACAACAAAAGTTCTGTCACACAGTACCAATCCAAGCCTTCATTAATCTTACACAACTTGGGTCCAACCAAGGTGAATGGAGCCTTCCTACTGTATATTATGGCCTGTCTAGTAAGTGACCAGAACAGGAAAATTTTCAAGCTTACAGATGGGACATGGCTGGGAAAGGTCTGTATTCAGCTTGATGGGTCACAGAAATTGTTTAGGCACAATCTTAGGTGTGAATAAATTGCTAACTCCACTTTCCTTTCTGGTTTCTTTCAGCTCAATTGACTTCTGCTGTGGATGAACTACTATAAATTCACTTTATTTCTGAATTCGCTATTGATCTAAGATATCAAAGGAAGGCACTGCACAATAGCTTCAGAGATTCATCTCCATGCGCACCAGTCTTCATACCCCTTCAGCTTGGTACAATTGAGCTCTAATCTGAGCCATGCTCTTGTTGATTGCAACTGTTCTCCATAGGAGACAAACTTTGTATTGAAAGCAGGTGGTCATAGAGTTTCAGTTCATTTGCTAAATGTTGAAAATTCAAAGCAGGAACTTGATTCATTTAAGGGAAAACTCACGTAATCTGACTCTGGGAGTCATGAAACACTAAAAGTGCAGTACATAAATCAAGAGACAGCGTCTCACATAAATAAGGCAAATTGAATGTTCAAAAGGGGTTATCAATAAGACTCAATTCCAGACGGCCTTCAGTTCTTGTGAATAAATGTAACACTCCTTTCAAAACAAAAACAGATGACAAACAATCCAACAAGGCCAACCTGAGTGTGACCAGCACAACATTCATCAAGCATCTTGGTATAAACTTGTTCAGGGAGTTCATACTTTATACCTTCATAACCTAACCATAATAGCCTAATCATGTGGTTGCACTCTGTATTTGAGAATGCAGCCTTTTACCCAGCACAGTACACCAAGTAGACAGCAACATACCAGCAGAGTACAAACATCTAGAACAGATTGTTGTTCAAGTATTCGTTAGAACTACTTGCAATGTGCATGTACAAATCTATAATATTTTTGTGATTATTGTCAGGGGTCATTTCATAGAAAAACAGCTGCAGGAGCTCATTAGCATACCTAATAAGCTATTAGCATAATAGCTCATTAGCATATGCCACACCTCCTGATGTCACCGGAGGTGATGTCAGAAGGGGAAGCAAAAAGGGGGGAAGCATCTTCAAAAGCCTCCCCTTCCCTTCCCCAGCTGTGGTGCAACTCCAAAGAGAAGGGGTTTAAACTTTAAACCCCTTCTCTCTTCGCTCCCCCCCAGCTGGCTCCAGGTTTTTTTTGCACACTAGGCAAGGCTACCTTCTGGTGTGTCCCCCCCCCAGTGAACCCACCAGTTTTCATATATAAATGTATTTTAGGAAGAATGAAAAACACAAAATTTGAAATTGCTAATTTCTTTCTTTTTCATTGTGAGAACAATTGTTGTTGTTCAGTCACACAGTCGAGTCCGACTCTTCGCGACCCCATGGACAAGATCTCTCCAGGTTCTCCTGTTTTCTGCCATCCTCTGAAGTTTGCTCAATTTCATGTTCATTGCATCTATGACACTGTCTAATCATCTCATCCTTTGCCGTCCCTGTCTTCTTTGACCTTCAATCTTTCCCAGCATCAGGGTCTTCTCCAGTGAGTGCTCCCTTCTCATTTGGTGGCCAAAGTATTTGAGCTTCAGTTTCATTATCTGGCCTTCCAGGGAACAGTCAGGGTTGATTTCTTTTAGGATTGACTGATTTGATCTTCTTGCAGTCCAAGGGACTCTCGAGTCTTCTCTAGCACAGCACCATAGTTCAATACAATCTGATTTTCTCTCTCAAACAGAAAAATACAAATCACAAAGCATTTTGAAAAAATCCTGTTTATTGTGATGCTGAAATTTAAGTCTCTTGAATGTTCTTCTTATAAGATATATAATAAATTTTCCTTCTGTATTTTTGCTATATTATCTACCCTTTCTAATAAATCTGACTCCTTGTTAACTCAGTTGGAGTTGTATATGCAGACACTGCAAAACATCAGTCATGTAGACCCCCCCAAACCCAACACAGTTGAAAAGAGCAAGAGTCCAGTAGAATCCAGACTATCAAAATTTGTGGCAGGGTATGAGCTTTCATGATTTTATTAGTCTTTAAGGTGCTACTGGACTCTTACTCTTTTCTACTGCTACAGACTAACACAACTACCTGTCTTGATCCCCCTCCACACAATACAGTAACTGCAGACCTTAAAATCAGAACACCACATATGAACCTGCCTTATACCTAACCAGACCACTGATCTGTCAAAGGCACTATTATCTACTCTGACTGAAAGCCAACTCCCCAGTGTCTCAGGTTCAGATCTTTCACATCACCTACTACCCAGACTTTATACCTGGAAACACCAAGCATTGAACCTTAAACCTTCTGCATGTAAAGCTCATTCTCTACCACTGAGCCATTCACACTTCCCAACACCACAACCTCCCTCTGTGGCCACAAGTCCATTTCTGTGGTTGCCGGGCTTGCAACCGGCTTTCAAGTGAGTCAGGCGGGGAGGAACGTGGGGCAAGAGCCGGGATTGGCCGAGGGGGAAATTTCTCTCCAAATCAGAAAGAGGGACTCCACATTGTGTCAGTAGTCACTGGGCAGATCCACTGCCGGCAGCTTGGGTGCAGGTTTTGAAGCGGAAGAGAAAATTGGCTCCAAACTTGGCTTTGGATCCTCCCACCATAACTCTGATGAAGGAAGTGAATATATATGGGGGGAAAGACTGGAACTTGCCATAGGCGATGCAAATACCATGGCTGGCATGGGAAGTGTAACCCGATCCAACCAACAGCTTCATCGCAGCTCAACAACTTTTATAAAATAAATCAACCCCATAACCAGATTACACAAGAAATTTCATCCAAGGGGCCAGCACATCTCTCCCCACCTCATCCCAAAAAACATAATGAGAGTTCCACGAAGGGGGAAAGCTGCTAATAAATGTTTTAAATAAATAAATCAAACTTTGGCAAGCAAACCAATAAACGTGTGTGTGTGTAACTATTCCTGCTAAGAAGAAAGCAAGTGGGAGGTCCATTCAGCCCCATCTGGCTCCACTCGTCTTACCTGCAGCTGAAGCCGCCTCGTTTTGTTTCCAGCACGGTGACTCTGCCGCACTGGGAAAGACCCTCAGCAGGACCTGCCGGGCCAGGACTAGTGGGACTGGGAAACAGGTGGGTGGGGAGGCCCAGCAGGGGCCCGGGAGCACTGGGAGGAAGGCGGGCAGCCCAGGGGCCTGGGAGGGTGCTGGGTGCTTTAGCCGGGCCAGGAACCATGTGGGACTGGGAGGTGGGCAGATGCAGCAGGCCACAGGCGAGTGGGTGGTGGAGGCCCAGGGGCACAGGCAGCAGGATTCTGCAACTGCTGGTAGCCTGTGGCCTCACTGCTCCAGTGGTGGCATTGCCACTCAATTTACTCAAGGTTCGCGTGCATTCTGTCCTAGTCTTTTGTGTGTTGAGGTGAGGGTGAGTGGAGTGGCGAACTGCACTGCGGAGGTAGGAGGGCCCACGCCACATAAGGTCCTTTGGGCAGCAAGGGCAGGAGGCCGACTGACATGTGCTCCCTAGTGCTCTCCATAGAATAGAATGGAGAGATCGCGGGGAGCTGGGGCTTGCCACCACCGCCATTTGTGCCTGCTCCTGGGCTCCTGCAGCAGTGCTCCAGGGTGCTCCATCCCCAAATGGCCCCTGATTATTGTATATCAGATGTCCACCAAATGTTGAGAATGTCTGGAACCTATAGAACAATCTAACTTGCTACTGTAATCTCACATTTGTATATTATGGGTGGAGAGAGAAAAAGTGAGAAAATTGGTCTACTGGCTGTTGACATAAATCCTGTAACCTGGAAAAAAGCCTATATTATGTTTGTTTCCCCCTGGAGAATGAGATATTTGGGGGTTCTCGTATAGGTAAAATGTCACATGTTCTCTACACACACGCTATTACTTTTTGCATCCTTTAGCTTTCTGAAAATACTTCTACCATACTTCTTGAATAAGGTAGCAAAATGACAGGCTGTAATACCTTCCCCTGTGTAGGTGTTGGAGTTTTCCTGGAATTGCAAGTGATCTCCAGGGTACAGAAATCAGTTCCACAGGAGGACATGGCAGTTCGAGAAAGCAGAATCACATCCCCTGTGAGCTCCCTCCCCTAACTCTGCTCTCCTCAAGCTCTGCCCCCAAATCTTTAGGAATTCCTAAAGGTAAATTTGGCAACCCTACTCTGTTCTACAATATTATAACATCAGTACTATAATACCATATTATAATATACTTCATGTGTATTGCGATATATTTATTTATATTTCGATTTCTATACTGCTCGTAACTCCTAATGGGTCTCAGAGCGGTTTACAAGGAACTACTAGTGTAGTTAGAAACCTAACTAGGGCCACAATTCAGCGGGGAGGGGGTTCCCTACCAGCACCCATGCGGCATATTCTCTGGCGGCCTCATAGTTTTTTCCTGATGATCCGGGCGGCTTCGGACGACTGGCGATGATCCGGACCGTCTCCGGGTGGGCTCCGCTGATTTCCGTTGGTGCGCAGTTGCTTCGGGGCGCAGCTTCCGGCTAACGTCCCATCACGGCTCCTGCCGTGCTGCATCCCCTCGTCGCTGCGTCAACCCTGCATCGCTGCGTCAGACATAAAATACAAAATTTAATATTGTACTGCTAGTATGTTTGTGTGTGTGTGTACACATACTGTATCCATAGACGTATTAACAGATAGATGGATTCACACACACTATATCCTCAACTTTAAATTGCGGAACTCTTTAACAATCTGAATACATTTCCTTATGAAGAACAGGGGAAACAAAGCCCAAACTCACCTGAATGCAGTAATCTTACATCCATATTAAATAGCTCAGCCAAAGTATTGAATTGCCAACCAGAACTACAGCATAATGGAAATGAATGTGATTGATAGCAGATGTCAGTCACAGAGTGGTAATTTTTATAGTGAAATAGATACTTAATAAAACTATGACATAGGCTGACCCTTCCTACTAAGAAAACAAGAGAAATGGATGAGAAAAACTAAAAATAAAGAGAGAGCTGTAGCTGGACAGTCCTCAGGAATGGTGAAGACAAACCAGAGGGCATTTTCAGATGGGTATAGGCTCAGCAATGCAGAAACAATGATCACGATTGCTTAATCTGTCATAAAAGAGGAAGATTGGTCCATTGGCTACAGTCACAACAGCCATTAACTATGAGAGCATTTGCCTTACTCTGAATATTACACATAGCATATATAACATTCCAATAGTTCATACTTTTGTCAGTGTGGTGGCCAATGGGGGGAGCTTTCTTACAGATGGTTCCCAGTGCATTTTATTTTCCTCATAGATTACATTGGAAAATCCATTTCTCCCTATACCTTTTCCATTTCCTATTCCCTGAAGATGAAAAGTTTAGGACTCATGCCTTTCATCTCTGCAAAACTCACTGTCACAGGCGGTGCCCTCATTTTACCAATTAAAGGATAAACACATTTCCAAATTTTCTTACTTCTAATTCAGTTGGGAATGTAAGTCTCAAAGATTCTAACCCTCATCTCATGGATTCCCTCTGACAATTTTCAGATCAGCAGGAAAAAAATGTTCACATTATATAGTCATTTAACATCTGGCTTGGAGAGCAGCTACAGGGAGGCAGTCAGCTACCACACAAGGCAGGTAGAAGGACAAAATGGACACTGGCTATTGTTTGGCAATGCAAGAAATTAAGGTAATGATAGCTTCAGGAGGTAGAAGAACTAGATCAGTAACTCCGTAGAGACCAACAAGATTTGGGGAATATAAGCTTTTGAGGGTCAAAGTGCTGACAAAGGGAGCTTTGGTTCTCAAATGCTTATATCCCCCAGATCTTGTTGGTTTCTAACATGCTGCTGGGCTTGAATCTAGTTCAGGTAAAGACAGTATGGAAAAGCAGGGAGAAAGGCTTGAACTCCAAACAGTCACAATAATGCTAGAAGAAGTTGAAGGGAGTAGAAAATGAGGAAGACCCAACATGAAATGGCTGTCAGAATCGAACCCTAGCAATGGGGTCTAGGAATCAGTGTAATTGTAACCATGGCTCTCTGATGTACATAGCTTTGCTTTAGTGACTTGTATCCTAGTTGCAAACGCAGCTTCCTACCTTTCTGTTTTCATGCTTCCCGTTCCCTGCCTCCATGTAGCACCTGCTGGCAATGTATCACTATATCTCCACGGGTCCTCCTCTGACATTCCTGAGAGGAGGAGGTAGTGAGACATGTCTGAGTGAATGTAGATAGCTGCGCCTGGGGACACTGAACAAGGTCACCTCCTCCATAGGCCAATGGGAAACTTTTGCTTTTCAATCTTCTCACGGCCTTCGAGAAAGTCTGTATTCATAAACATTCTCACCATCTTAATTGTATTGTATTACTATACTTTATTACTATGCAATGCTGACGTATGTATGAAGGCTGGACCAAAGGTCTTGTAGTACTTAACTCTGTAATACCTTTCAGTTCTGGCAAAGAGTTTCAACTCGAAAGCAACTTTTCTGTCTTCCAAAATAAAGCCTGCATAAAAGGACTTATTTCGTCTGAGAGTTACTGTGCGAGCTGACAATGGAGTGACTCACTAAGGGAAGCTGCAGCCCTCAGTTTGCAAGACCTGAGCAAGGCTGTTAATGACAGGACGTTTTGGAGGTCATTAATTCATAGAATCGCTATGTCAGAAATGTCTTGGCAGCACATAACACACACACAAAATAATCACAGTTAAGACACACATTGTTTGGAAATGCAGCAGCTGACACAACTGACACATCAGGAGTCATTACAGTGAACAAAAAAACACTACATGTGAAAAATAACAAGCATAAAACGAGTATAAAACAGTCACCCAAAATTTAGTGGAACAGCCAAGCTCATATTTTCATGAAATAAGCTAAGGGTGAAAATCTGGACTCCTCAAACACTGAAGAACCCAAACAGACCAAAAATGAACAGGTTCATGGACCCCTACACCATGTGTGTAAACATCCTGCTAAAATAATTTGATTCAATCACATCTACAATCACATTAAAAGTATTTTTGCAGTGTATGATAAAACACTGCATGTGTGCATCAAAATACTGAGTGTGGAAGCCCATGTAAATGAACTGAAGGAACTGTAAGGTAAAGAAAACTGCACAAGATCCCATTCCGAAATTAGTTTTAGAATTTCTCCTAATTAAACATGACTGAGGAAGAACAAAACACAATGTAGAGCAAAATTCCAGAACGAAAAAGGAACAGAATGAGGGAAATCCACACATCCTAATATTGTCTGTATGAGGATTCTTAGTTCTCAGGGTGTTAGAATGTGCTGATATCTGAAAACATCCTCAGTTAAACAGAATTTTCTTTCATATGGCTTCAATGAGAAGAAACTACAGAGGCAGCACACAGTGGACTGAGCAATTTGGATACCTGAGGCGTGGATAGCTGGAGTTCTTTTGTTATCAGCTAATGGTTAACTCTTAACTTAAGCAATGATTAAAGAAAAAAGCCACTTGAAGAGTAGCTCAGGGGCTGCCTAATTGACTTTCTACCAGCACATGCCAATCTTCTATAATAAGCATAGCAATGATTCATAACAATACGAGCATTTCCCTCGGTGTTCAGTATTTTATTATATAGATGCCAATTATGTTAGCTGGGGCAATCATCTATTATACCAGTGGCTCAATTGATTGCCATGCTAGAGTGGGTTATGCGTTCATATATCATACTCAATGGGCCAAGTAAACTCCTTGGATTGCTTTCATTTCTTAGAGGCACCAAGGTTTCCTGAACTTATTCAAAGAACTTCTACATTTCTAAATATGGGGGGGGATTTCTCCCCCTCCGATTACCTGTACTAGTATATAACAAACAAAAGAAGCAATTTGTTTTATGGATTTTGAGTAATAGCTTTTGTGGAGGGGAGATGGTTAAGAATGTCCCTGTGTGAATCAAAAGCCTTTCATTGGTGGAAAATACCTAATTCATGTAGGCGATCAATGCAAATACAATAGAATGCTTGACTATATAAAGAGGCAGCATTCAGGAGTACATAATGCACCCTGTCTATGGTAATTAGCACCTAATCGACCTCTGTTTTGCAGTTTAGGCATAATATTCACACCGTCTCAGAAAACATGAAGCTGTTTTGCTGCTAGAGAAACTTTTCACCTGGTGAATTATATCATGACAACTGAGCTAAAATAGCTTTAGCTGCAGTCTGGTCCAATCCATGCTTGCTTTGAAATAAGTCCCTTTGGGGTTCCACAGTACATATACCCAACTGTGCATTTTATTGCAGCCAAAGGACTTCTTTAGAACAGATTATGGAAGACCCATAAATGGACACACCCAGTTAATAGCAGCTGTAACAGCAGAGATTCTGGCCAGGGTCCTGGCCAATGCTCCCTCTAAGCTGCGGAGTCTTGTGTGCAAAAATTCTACTTTGTGAGCTCCTGGCATTAAAGTTGTGACTGAACAATTTGGCTGCTGCATAAATTAGTTTGCTCTGGAGCCATCCTTCCTGAGCTGAGACAAAACTGTGTGAGCCAGAGGCTAAAAAACTGTGAGCTAGCTCACACTAACTCAGCTTAGAGGGAACACTGGTCCTGGCACAGACTGAAAGAGGATTAACTGTCCCCTTCATGTTCTTGTCCTGACTACAACCCTCGCCATCAGAGGTACCATTTGCCCTTTGGGAAGAATGTACCGTTTATATTACATTGCCAGTATGTTTTCTCAGTGTTGTCTGGTTTGAATTCAGGACTACTGGCTCTTCACTTATGGGTCTTCATAGTGACTTTGGATATTCTAGACAAGGAGGGGAACAGAGTGAAAGGGACAGAGCTACCTTCCCATCCATGTTTAAAAGGCAGAAAACCCTCACAGCCCTCCTAAACCCTCCTTAGCACATTGGGCTAATTCAGTTGCAGAGCACATAGGTGCAATGCAGAAGGTCTCGGGTTCAGTTCACAGTGGTCCCTTCTGCACTTGGATCTCATCCCTGGTTTTATCAGGGTTCAACTCATGATACCAATACCTGGCATTTATCCCTGGTTATAACAGCATCTGTTTTTCCCAGGACAAGTGTGGGGTGAAATCGGGGTGACCTCAGTGTAATGTGGAAACAAAAAATACCCCAAGATAATTATGGGGGTGAACTTGAGTGTAGTGTAGAATGTAAGTTCAGGGACAGGGCTGAACCAGGGTTTAAGGTCTAGTGTGGAATCACCCAGTATCTCCAACTTAAAGGGTGCTAAAGTAGCCTTGGAAATCTGCTGCCAGATCATGAGATAGAAACTAGCTTTTTCACTCGGATAGAACATTCCCTACCTTAGTAAACCACTTCCAAAGAAGAAGACTTCTTAGGCTGGAGGAAGGTTTAAGAGAATTTGCTCATTAATTCCAGCCATGTCTGAACCAAAATGAGACATGTGCTTTTGACCCTCCCTGACTTCCACCAATTCTTTGGAGGTGGCATCCAAAGGGGATGAAAGGTTTTGTCCATTCTGAGTGAAAGCAGTGCAGAGCAGATAGTTCTCACTCTGAATTGTTTTATTTGTCCTTTTTGATGTCAAATAGCCAAATCTTGTTGATGTCATCATACACACTATTCAACCCCTGAAATCATAATTCTGAGGGGAAAGTCCCAGTTTTAAGAAATGACTGCCAATCAGGGTTGTGACAAGATGTGGGGGGGGGGATTTCCAGCAAAATTCCATCAATCCAGGAGCAAACCTTTTTCTCCTGAAATGGTATGGATCAAACATTCAACTCAGCCCCAAATTATATCGATCAGGTATGATGTAGTGTGCAAGTTGATATGACTTGATTGTATTGCCAGTCAGACAACATGGTGACATCTAAGAGTTAACGAGAGAGTTGTGAATGAGGATAAATGAAGAAGAAGAAGAAGAAGAAGCTTAGGACACTCTACCATGAACTCTCTTCGGCTTGATTCAAGAAGAAGAAGAGAAGAGAAGAGATTGGATTTATACCCTGTCCTTCACTTGGAGTCTCAGAGCGGCTTACAAACTCCTTTCTCTTCCCCTCCCCACAACAGACACCCTGTGAGGTGGGTGGGGCTGAGAGAACTCTGACACAAACTGCTCTTTCAGGAACAGCTGTGCCAGAGCTTGTGACTGACCCAAGGTCACATCAGTAGGTGCAAGTGGAGGAGTGGGGAATCAAACCCGGTTCTCCCAGATTAGAGTCCGCACACTTAACCACTACACCAAACTGTAAATAAACCACAATGTGGAACAACAGAAATGTTTGTGAGCAGATTTAGTTTGCCTCTTATTTCGTCTTGTCTGATCTTTCCATTCCTCAGCCTCCATCTTGACCTTAGTTGCAGTAATACTTGCTTCATACAGTACTTTACAGACTGGTAAGTAGTCCATGACCCACCCTTCTAGATGTTTTTCAAACAACTTTGGACAGTTGCACTGTGTGTTAAATAAACTTAGCAGACGAGTCCAGGATCAGAGTACTACAGAAAATTCAACATATTGTTGAACAAAGTTCATCAGCCCAGCAGCAGGGTGGGGGTGATGGCAAGCAGTCTACTTAAACATCTTTGAACAGTGCAGCGGAAATTGATGGTTGAGGATAACTGGATTGTATCTGCTGTATCAAACCATATTTATAGTTTCAGCACATCCTCTAGACACTGGGTTTTTTTACTAGGAAGACAGAACCACCTAGGGCAACAAACCCTCCATCCTGCCCCTTGCACTTAACTGCATCAGTGTTACAAACTGTATTTTGATGATTCTTCACACACTTCAGCTTGGGGAAAGGACCTGTAAATTGTTGATGACATCATCTTATGAGAGAATGACTCAGATTTCAGGAAACAGCAGGGACAATCAAATTTATTCCTGTCTACCTCAAAAAAACTTCTTTGACTGAATCAGTGTGTGGCAAAAATGATAGCAAGTGACATAAATCCTTGCCACCCCCACTATTTTAGAAAGGTGGGGATTTTGTAATGAGCTGGAGTGCATATAGCAAGAAATTACCACAGGCTGTCATTGAAATATATTTCCCCTGTGGCTTTGCAAAAGGAAGAAAGGAAGAAAGGCCATGAAATTGAGACAGAAAATAAAATAGGAGGTGCTTCAGGCTAAGAGTGGATTAGGACACCTCCCCAGCGATATCTACTTAACTTACAATATTATACTGTAATATCCATCTCCATGGGAACCACCCGATTTTAGTCCTTGAGCTTCACTGGAACATTCCACAGATTTTAATTCCAACCCAGTCTACCTAGAGAAGATGAAGTGATTCTGTAGTGCCAGTACCAAGATTAAGGGTCCATTGGTAAAGCACTCTCATTAGGGTACTTTAACCTTAAAGATGTAGGGTATGCAAGCAGCCACTCTTGGGTATTACTTACAAAGAAGGCATGATGGTGATGTTGATGGGGTAAAGCCTTTGCCAGTCTTGGGATACCAACCATTATCCAGCCTTGCCACCTTCTCTACCAAGGCCAAGTACCATAAACTTCCAATCCAATGAAAGGTATGACATCGTTAGACGTGTAGCAAGAGCAAAAAGTATCCACTGAAACTTCTCAAGGAAAATGGAAGGAGAGATCAGCACTTTTTCAAGGAAGATATGCATCATTTTGTGATGGTCCTGATCCTAACAATTGGCCTCATCCTAACAACTGGACACATCTGAAGCACAATGATAAAAATACACACAACAACATCCATTCTTCCTAAAAGTATACACCCTGGCTTCATCCCAATGAGGATTTTAGTTCTCACAAGTGTTTCAGAACGTGTGTTTGGCCATGGGGTGGGGTGGGGTGGGGTGGGGTGGTATACACTTGCCTTCTTCCTAACTGTGGGCTTCTTCTGAGGAGACCTCAAAATGATGTCATCAAGAGGCAGCATAAGTTTCCAGGTCAGCCTGGAAGCACAGCTTCCTTATTAGACTTAGGGTTATCATATGTCCCATTTCATCCTAATTTTTTTAAAGGGGCTCACTGCAGGCACATCAGCCCCATAGCTAACAACTTTTTGCTCGGGGGGGCAATGTTTTTCTCAGGGGGCCTGTCATTATATGTCTGTGCAATACTGCTATGCCATGCTCATACTAACTAAATAATAAATCCTCTGTACTTTAGTGTATTGGGGGAGAAAAGAAGCAAGTTGCTGCTGAAGTGGCTTAGATCTGAAAGATCCAAGCCGCTTCAGCATTGCCTTGAGCCCCTTTGTCTTGTGTGGGGGGGGGGAGAGAAGAAGCAAGGTGCTGCTGAAGGTGCTGCTGAAGGCACAGCTTTGCCTTGAGCCCAGCCGTCTAGAGCGGGGGGCGGAGTTATCGATAGGGGGTAAGGGAGCCGGGGGAGGGGGAGCTGAGGATTGGGGGAGGGGCCTGTAAAAACCATGGGGGGGAAGGCCCTATGGGCCCCACAGTAGCTACAGGCCTGAAACACATGCTCACAAAAACAATCAATTTTGAATAGATTTGGCTAAGAGAGAGTGATGGGTGAACCAGGGTATCTCCAGAACTAGTTTAGTATGCTAATAATTAAAGCACACTGACATTGGCACCTACTTGCCAACATTCCCAGATGTAAGACAGCTCCACTCTTTGCCTATTGCAGATCTAAAAACCTGAGAGACAGGCTAGTTAGAAGCAGTTTAAAATCATCTCCTACAATACAGAGTGGAGTGGATGGCAGAAGCATACCAGTTGGCAATTTTCCATGTGGGGGATGTTCAGTTTGTGGCTTGATGCTTTGCACAGATTTTTGCTATGACTCTCTTAAGCAAAGAAAGTATTCCATTAAGGCATTTTTAACTGCAATTCAAGGAACCTCATATATGCAATTGTATGTAAATGTGATCTTATCTATGTGGGGTATACATCCAGACCGATTAAGACCAGGATAGGGGAGCACAGAAGCTGCATTCATCTGAAAAGGAAGAATGCTTCTTTGGTTAATCATTTTCAACAGCTGGTCACAGCGACAGAGATCTTCACTTCTTGGCACTTCTTGTCAGGACTGGCAACTTCCAGCTTATTGAACGTCTGAAGGCCAGAGAACTGTTTTGGATTCATGCTTTAAATCTTTAACTCCCTTGGGCTTGAATGAACAGGTAGACTGGTGTGCAGTGTGAATTCATGTCAGTTTGGTATTTATTTTAGCGGTCCTGTGTTAAATTGATTTGATATGTATATGTATTCAATGTTTGTATCTGCTGCCGCACTGCTGGAGAGCCTGTGTGTAATCATGACTAAGCATTCCCTTGGGATGGCAGCAGCCATGACTGAGCATTTTACTAGGAGTGCATCAGCCATACTAAGCATTTCACTAGAATTGCATCATCCAGCACCAAATTATAAAGGTTAACCACACCTACTCAATAGCATTGCTATTTGCTTGAGGACACTCTAGCTCTGACTTTGATAGCCACACAGGTGCTTTTTGGACCTAAATTGGAAGGTAATGTATATACTATTGATTTTTTATTTCTGCTATTATATTGGCTTTTTTTTTACTGCATTAGCTTTTTATATATATCTTATCTTTTCAGCAACTCTGCATTTGGCACCAGACACATGACTTTCACTTTTTGAGGTCTCACAAACATCTTTGTCATGTGTCTTTAGATCTTGCTGCTTAAGTAAGTAATATAGCCATTTTTATCACATTGTAAGTTAAAAAAAATATTTGATTATTCATATTCAATATTCTTTTTATCTCTTTTCTCTACAGCCTTCCTCTTCCTGTTCCAATATTCACTTATTGGTTATCTTATTGCAATATGTATTTAAGTTATGTGTACCTCAATATTGTTTGACCTCTGAAGAAGGCTCCAATAGGGCAGAAACGCATCAGTTCATGTGTATTGGCCCTTGCGTTTAGGCTATACTTTTTAATGAGCTTTCATTGGACCCTTATGTATGTTTTTAATTGTCTTTCTAATAAATATTTGTATTTTTGTATATTATAAGTTTTAACTAGGTTTTTAATATTGGCCCTTCATTAGACTTTCTTCTCACCCTTTTGGTTCTTGATTCCAGTTTTTGGTTCAGGTTTGTTTTCCCCTCCCTGTTCCTTACTTCAGGACTAAACCTACCTGAGAATCACTGCAAAGTTAATGAAATATTTTTGTTTCTGAAATTTGAAATAGTATCTTTGAAACGTATATGTATGCATTCTACAAAATATGAAGAATAGCATGTTAGAAGTGGTTGTTATTGATTAGCCATCCTTTTTAGTTGAAGTAGTCAGGGGAATATGAAGGACATTTGAAGACACCTGTTTCCCACAGTGGTCAACCAGATGCCTCCAATAAGACTAGAAGCAGGGGTAATAGCTGCCCAATGGAAATCTGATACAACTGTCCTCCTCACATCTGTGTTCTCTTTCAATTTTGTTAGAACAATATCTAGTATTTTCCCCCTTCAGAAGTTCATTTATTTCTTTTGATAACTGCAAGAAGAGACATGTATTTATTACATGACTGTAGGTCATAGAAATGGCAAGAAGACGGAAAGGAGACCTAACATATTGCCTCATTTCAAAACACTATAGAGTCTAGACATTATGCAGAAATCTAATTCATAAGAACAATCAAAAGAGAATACCATTAACTTACAAGAGTAATGTCAATTATTATTATTGGAATTAATTACCTTTGCTATTAATTATCTGCTTCTCCACCACAGTCACATGCCTTTATAGTTAAACTGTGGATTACAAGTCAATCATCCCCATCCAACATAAATATGAGCTGGAACTGTTGACCAGTTATACATCCTTTAAAAAAACAAAAGAGTGAGAGAGAGCTCAGAAGATTGTGTTTCAAACTATGATCTGCACTGAACCACAGATACACATTGTCTGAACACCCAGTGTTTTTTCTTCCATGACCACCAGTTTCATAGTCTGAAAATGTAATGTGGAAAAACCTTTATGGATTTCGGGATCTCTATGTTCAGTTAGCTAACACTCATAGCCAAATTCTGTTTCAAGAATTTCTGGTTCAGGGAGAGTTTCATGGAGTAAATTATTTCTAAATCTGCTTGTATCAATAAATCTTTGCATCTCTGGGAGAGGCATACTTTTATTGCAGTTGTATTATTTGCTAACAACTTAAACTTAGATTAATCCTTTTACAATACATTTATAGCTTGTTGTTTTTTGTCTTCTACTAGATTCCTCCCTAGCTTACACCATATAACAATACATTAATCAACCAAAAGCATTAATTAATTGAAACAACCAAACCTTCAATTAAAATTCTTCAATATGCACAGAAACAGAATAGTTGACACCCACACATATATGTGCCCCATTAATGAGTTCCGAAGGACAGGTGCCACTACTGAGAAATCCCTGTTCCTTCTGGTCATTAACCTAACATCTAAAGGCTGTCACATTCTGGAGCAGGGTCTCATAAAACTACCAAACACATGAGTAAGGGCTCATCTGGAGGTAAGGTTGCCAACCTTGCACCAGATTTTGGTGGTGGTACATGGGGAGGGTGGATTTGGGGGGAATGTGATGCTGTTTCCATGCGATGTTATAGGAATTTGAAGAATTCCTAAAGTGGCATGGAGAATGTGTTGTTACTTAGGGGTGAAGGGTCAATGGGTGTGACATCACTTACAGATGATGCTCTAGGAATTCCCTCAACTCTCTATCATCTTTACCATAGCGACTAGGGGAAATTCCTAGAATGTCACCATTGAGCCTCCCCATTTTTTTTCTGTTCCTCAAACTATCAAGAGTGAGAAACTGGGAGCAGGAGTGGGAAATCACTCACGCCACAAGAGAAATGGTTAACCTATCTGGGGGGAAATGCTCCCTGTAATATCATGAATTTTCCCTGAATTTTCTTCCATTATAGTGAAATTGCACAGTTTCAGAATTCAGAAGATCAGAAATGTGCCTCCACATCAACACCACAATCCCTTATCCCATACATTCAATCTCATGAGCCATGAAAAAAGTTTGTTCTAATTGTGAAATTATTGTTACATATTCTACATTTCTGAAAAATGCCCACCTTTGCTACTTTTGTTCAATAACAACACTTAGCCTGAGAGTCCTGCAAGCTTGTTAACTTTTTTGTAACTTTTTTGGTCATTAAAAAGGGGTTATTCTGTTAATGTTTTGAATTTTTTTTTACTCTAACAGACCAACCAGCATATGCAAACATAAGGTCACCCAAAGTCAATTACTATTGCAACTTTGCACATCAGAAACAAGATGCCTAGGTGCGCCTTAACTGTTCTTGCCCCATTACAGCAGGCCTGCAGTTTTGATTAGCAGTACCTTGCTGAAACTTTGCAAAAAAATCTGTAGGGATAGGGATAGGCACAGTTAATTGAAAATTAGTTGCAACAGACTCCCTTTCTATATCAAAATAATTTTCATTGTGATTTTTTTTTGTTCATCTGCTTCCCTCCAGGACCCAGTGAAGTGTTTCTTCCTCCCCATGTAGGGGCCTGGACCACTACAACCCAGTTTGGAATTCTTTTATAATAATCGCTAAAATCCTTTTGAATTTTATTTCAGCATAGTCAGAGCCTGGCAACCCTAGAGGGGAGGGAGCTCAGCAGGGTATAATGCCATAGAGTCCACCCTGCAAAGCAACCAGGGATCAGTTGCAGTTCTGGGAATCTCCAGGCCACATCTGGAGGTTGGCAACACTGTCTCTGAAACTGCCTTTGTCTTTGCAGAGGAACTGATCCATGTGGTGTGGTGAGGTTGGCAACCCTAGGGAAGGAGTGGTTCTCAATCCTTTAGCAACAGAACTGTAATTTGTCAGGACTTCTAGGTCCTTTGTAAAGAGTTTGAAATCCTGGCAAGCTCCAGTTCCCAGGGATCTTTGCAGGGGGAAATTCCAGTTGGTTAGGCTTTATAGCCCAGCAATGGCCGATGAGGAGGCTACCCTTCAGTTCACTTACTTACTCTCTTGCTGTCAAGTATATCCATTGCTGCTGCTGCTGCAACATAAATTCTGAGAAAGAAGGGTCAGAGGAGGGGAGCTCACGAAGATTTGGGTTGGACAAGTCATCAGGAAAGCTGGGGGGCAGGGAGCTCATTCTGTTGATTCTTATTGGCTTTGTTTTGAATGTCCCAGTCTTTCTGATTTTCACAGAATTTTCTGGAAAGCCTGACCTTTTGTGGAGAATTCTCCTAAGAAGCTCAGAAAAAGTGAGTTCATTCCAAATTGATAGGTAGGGTTCCCCCCCACCCATCCTAGCAAAAACTATTTTTCTCTTTAGGCTTTTCAACTGCAGCAGCAGATGGAACACAATTGTATTTATGCAAATTTTTATCATTCCCGAGTCCCCTGAACCCTCCTTTTTATAGTCTTAGCCTTCTGCATTCTTTTGGAATATTTTTTTCTCTGCAGAGACTATCCATCAAAACTTTTTAGTTCTTTGGGAAGATTCCAGTTAGACCTTTTTCAAGCTAAAAGACAATTTCATCATCACCACCCCTATCATTACTTATTTCTACATCACTTAACATGTACCAAGCTGCTTTGCAATAAATAATAATTCACAATAGTCCATCCACAGGCTTACAATAAAAATGTTACATACAAAATGTTATGTAACATGATTTCAGTCTAATAAATGGCACTAATATAAAGTTTTCCTTGGGAATTACCAACCATTGGCAACAAAGAAACTAATTAACTAAATAAATAACTAAAACAACTACACATGAATAGTTTTTTGCTGGGACAAAAGAGTTATATTAGGTGGTATCCAATGAATCATGAGTAGAGGGAAGCTCATGAAATGGGACTTTCCTGCCTTCGTTCTCCTTCAGCAGCCCATGAAGCCCCCTGAAATTTTGTTCCTAGAGGTTGGAGACCCTCAAAAACATTATAGGGATAAAGTTGGGAGGTCTACATTGAGAATGGGAAATCAGCAAAAATTGCCTTTCCCCTTCTGCCAATGAAACTGACTTCCCATTGGCAGAGAACAGCAGAGAATGGCTTGGCCAGGAGCAGCATTTCATGGACTATTTGGAGTACAATTGGAGGGGAAGTGGAGAAAATCATGCTCCATGGGCAGAAATAATTTCATCTGTAGAAATGCCCTGGCAGATCCAAGCCAATACATTTGAATAGAAAACAAGCGTGGTGATGTTGCCAGTAGGGAATTTTCCCCCATGGAATTCCAGTTTTTCTTCAAGTGTTTATTGTCTCAAAGAAGGTTATTTGGGAACTGACCACTCAATAAGAGCAGACTTTTATAAAATGGACAGGGATGGACATCTTATTGTTTTAATTAGGCATTTATGCCCTTGTTAGCCGCCCTGAGCCTTCGGGGAGGGCGGGATACAAATCTAAAGAATAAATAAATAAATAAAAAGGGGTAAAAATAAAACAGAAGGATAAGAATGTTACAGTTTCAGAAAATATACTTTTCCAGATTTCAGCAAAGACATTAAGTCATAGTAACCAAGCACTGCTACCATCTAACACCCTTCTGGTAGTATATAGTCATAGGGCATCAATCCAGGCCACACTAAATGGCTATAAAGAGTGACCTTAATAGCTCAGAAACTTATCCTCCAAAACTGGAAATTGACAAACTCTCTGCCAAACAAAGGCAGGAAGGTTTAACAGACCTTGCAACAGGGGAATTGATTAAAGGAGCAAAAAAATAGTTATTGTGGGTTTTGTACTCCATTTGGACACTTTTGCACGAATGGGCTTAACATTGCCAGTGTTTCATGATAACCTGAAACAGAGAGGCACAATGGGTTGGATCCATCCAGTGTTTTCACTGAGTCTTACCCAATATCCCTCATTACTGCAGCCACCATGACATGTCTTTTTATATGTTCAGGCACTATGGTTCACAGCATAACCTTTTTTGCTGGTCAGAGTGGACCCCTCATTCCCTTTTCACCAGCAGAAAAGCTGGCTGAATCAAACCCAATACATATTTTACTACATGCATGCCTCCTTTGGGGGAAAATTAAATTTAATTCAGAGGGGATATTTATGATAATAGCCCATCTATACTGCACTGCTATATTTGTGACAGCTCTTGAAAAGGTCATTTTTGAAAGCTGTTCCTGTTTCCTGCCCCCCCCCCCCAATTTGGCATTTGGAAAGTTACAGAAGCAAGGTAAAACAGCATGAAGTTGTCACAAAATATAGTTGCAAACAATGATGGGTTATGTAGTCCTATTTTCTCTCACCAATACACAGACACTCATTTCTCTTGCCACTTACTGCAAGGTCTGGCACCTGAAAAAAATGGTTGATGAGGGTTTTTTTGTTTGTTGGTTTGGTTTGGTTTTGTTTAAGTCTGAACTGCCAGAACTTTTTGTGGAAAGGGGCCAAAATGTTAGACTGCATGCCAGAACTAAGTAATGTTTTTCAGTTAAAGCCTGCATCATTATTTTCACTGTCAGTCCTTCAGTAAACTTCTAGTATATTTCAAGTGCACCAGACCTCATGTTTGCTGCACAAAAGAGTCATCTTATAAAGCCCTCTTCCTCTCAGAGATACAGAAAACCATAGAGGGGATCATATTAACACTTGCTCACCAAATCTTAATTGGTGTGTGGGCTTATAGGGAAATTGTGGTACATCAAGCATGTGGGTCCCAGGTCATTAAGAGCTTCAAAGTTTAATTCCAGCACACTGTGTTAAAACTGGAAGCAAATTGGTAATCAGTGCAATTGACACAAGACAGGTTAATTGTGATGACATCACACAGTACCAGCCAGAAACCAAGCACTTGCATCAGGTGAAACATTTGAGTTTCTTCAAGGGCAACCCTTGTAGAGTCCATTGTAGTAGTCAAGCCTTGAAGCCAATAGTTCCCAACTTTTTCAGTAATGGTGACCCACAAGTCCAAATTTTCTTGGTAGGGGGACCCATCCAAGGCCCAAGTTGTTGTGTTTTGTTTTTTTTAAAGGGGGGCTAGGCAAACGATGACCTTGGCATTCATCTGGTCCAGTTCGGCATTCAATTTTCTACAGTGGCTAACCAGATGCTTTTGAGATACCAACAAACATCACACAAAGGGCAGAGCTGCCCCCACTATGAACCCTAAGCAAGTGGTATTTCCACATACACAGTCTTTGCATATGGAGATGATATTCCAGCCTTTTACTACCCTCTCCTTCTTTGATACTCCCTCTTATCACCCCTAATTCTAAGAAACTCACTCTAAAAACCATCAGGACACAGTTTACTGCTCAGCATGTATATGCAGAGAAGAAAAAAATAGCAACTAATGTATGACATGGGAGATACTGTTTCCAGGGTCAGATCTGGGTTTCCAAAATACAAAAGAGAGCAATGGAAAGGGCAGGGGTGGCCACTGGGTGGGCTGGCCCGCAACCCACTTCCAGAAGCCTCACAACCCAATTTTGAATCAAAGTCCAGAGGTTGGGGAAAACTGCTCTAGGCTACTAAGGCAGGAATCGCTGCAGCAAAATCAGACTACATAGCTCCAGATTATTCAATCAGAGGTATACAGATGTTGAAAGGTACTACAGACAGTATATCATATGATAAATCTAAGGGGAAGGACTTAGACTTGTTGAGGTTACTTGCAATTTTTTAAAAAATCTCATGTATAGATATATAGATGTTCTCAAAGGATAAATCATGCATGATCTGAACGTTGCTCTCTCTTGCAGGAAGGAATTTAGTTTGCTATATTTTCCTCTCATATCTAATTTTGTGAAGCACTTTGTAAAACCCAAATGGGCATCTCGTATTATAACAGAACACTTTACAGTAATTGGTCTTGCTGCTTCTTGGGACAAAACAGCAGGCGCAGAAAGAGGCAAACATATATACGCTCTCCCAAGTGCTATTACATTCAAAGCTCCATCTAAACTGGATAGTTGCAGCCCAGATTGTTTCCTAGTAATGATGAGCAACACATCTTGATAAATAAGCAGCTCATTATTTTGGATTTACCCAAGATGCATTGTGCTTCTCACCCTTGCTACCAGTTAACTTAGGGTTTTTCCCCCCATTGTCCTATGTCACAAATATTTGCATTTGAAGTTAACTAGAAAGGCCTTTATTAAACTACTTCTGCACTGACTTGAGCATAGCAATTATGTTTTCAACTCTATTTTAACTAGGAATGCTTCCAATTTCCTCCCTGATAGAAATTCTCCATGGAGTATGCTGTTCCAAACTGTCGTTCATGTTGTAGAATCATATGGAGCAGAGGTCCATCAGTGGCTATCAGCCACAAGGTATAGATAGGAACTCTTGGTCTAGGGCAAGTGATGCTCTGTATTCTTGGTGCTTGGGGGGAAGAACAGAGGGAGGGCTTCTAGTGTCCTGGCCCCACTGGTGGACCTCCTGATGGCACCTGGTACTTTTGGCCACTGTCTGACAGATCCAATGTTGGCCTGATCCAACATTAGCTTCTCTCATGTTCTTATGTTATTATATGTGTATTCTTTTTGCCCATTTCCCATTATAGTGTACCAAATTACTTCTTTGGGGTGGAAGGGAAGGTAGTCATTACATACATACTGGGACATGCATTTGGATAGGTATTGTCATAGGTCCTTTCTGCATTTGCCTGCCACTCTGGATTTTCTCAATGTTTGAGTCAAGGCCATTTAAGTCCAGGGCAAAACAGCATCCAAATAACCCGGGGCAACAGCAGGCCGAAACTGGGCTGACCACTGAAGGGAGGTAATATGATGCAGAATGGGGGGAAAACCTGGAATAAAAAGGTTAAACTCAATTTTAGTGCAGAATGGGGGGAAAGACCTGGATTAAAAAGAAGGTTGAATTCAATTTTAGTGCAGAATTGCTTGGAGGACACTGCAGTGAACTTGGATTAAAAGGAGAGTGCAGAAAGCGCCATAGAAACATGAATTGTGAATGCTTATAAAACATGTATGACAGCCCAATTCCCAAACCCTGATGCTGGCATATCCCTGTCACCTGTGTGGAATGGCTAGTCAGTATCCTGTGTTTGCTCTACAGAAAGGAAATGACATAACCACCCCTCACCTAGGTTCACAGTGCATAGTGATTGCACTGGAGTCCCCAGGGGTAATTTCATAGCAAAAGAGGTGCAGGAACACATCAGCATAACTCATTAGCATACCTCATTTGCATATGCCACGCCCCCTGACATTGCCGGAAGTGTGTCAGAAGGCAACACACACCGCTAAGGCTCCACTGGAGTCTGTTTGGGAGGTATCGGGGGGGGGGGGGAACGTGCAGATCTGTCCTCGCAGAGGAGGGAGAGTTTGTACCTGAATAAAACTTGGTCTTAAAGGTGCCACTGGACTGTTTTGCACCAGGGAGCCGGGGGGGGGGGCTCTGCAGCTTACCTGGCTGCTTCTTGCTCTGACTGAGGGCTGCGGGGGGCGGGGATTGTTGTATGTGCCCACCCCCTGGGCTCTTTACTGCCAGAGGTCTGTTCCTGTGCGCTCCTGCAGGAAATGACCCCTGGGAGTCCCTAACAACCCTGCTGACACCCACCAATCACAGAATAGCAAACCACCTCTGTCAGACTCTTGCCTTGAAAGCCCTGTTGGATTGCCTTAAGTCAGCTATGACCTGACAGCAAAAAATAAAAATCAAAGCTTTTGAAATGCACATTTTTGGTGCAGCTCTGGGACTTTGCTTCAAAACCTGAAATATTTCAAAGGATGGGAAAGACAGATGTTTACACAGGAGGATAGATAGATGCGATTCAGCTTTTTGGATCATGGGTTAAGATTCAGAAAAGAGCAGGAAAATGGTGAACTGATGGTGCAAAATGAAAACCACCTCTTAAAAGGATAATAGAAATCTGACAGAACAGTCTATTTTGGGCTCTAGCAGCTGTCCCCTGCTGGGCTGGAAACCTGAATGAGGCTTGATTGAGGCTTCCCCTCCTGCCAGTCAGCAGCCTGTACCTGCCCATCTCTGTCCAAGCTGAATCATTTGATATGGATTTATTTAGCTAGATTGCTTCAAAGCCACTGTTCTTCCTTAAAAAGGTACCCAAGGAGGCTTACAAAAATTAAAATAAATAAAAAACCAATCATTGAATATCATAGCCATTAACAACCATTCAAAGCAGGTTCCAAACCTATAACAGCTTCAATGTTCAAAAAACAGCACTTTGAATTGGAATCAGAAGCAAAATGGGAGCCAGTGCCAATGATATACTACTGATTTCATATTTTAATCAAAACACATTCCGGTTGAAATTGAACTTGTAGACTTTTGCACTCACTGAATGGCTGAGAATGACGGTTTCCACTGATCCTGCAGCAATCTGTTCTTTTAGAGGTCCAGGAGGTCTGGGAGGCAGGCACTGAGCAGTCCCTCTGGTTCTATTCATGTAGTCCACTGGACTTCACAGAGGGCAACAGACTACTTAAAAGGTCAATGGAGACCTGAGAATTTAAATTCTAATGGCCCTGAGGTCTGGTGTGAAATCTAATCTATGGTGATGCATAATTCAGTATGAAATGAAACCGGTTGGTACTGACTGGTTGAAGGGTTTTGTAGTTTTACAACAGAAGTGCTGCACACCTGTGCATTCATATGCCTGTGTATGTGTCTGCATTGACTATCATGAAGAAGAAGCCAAACAGAAGACACATAAGCCGGCCTTGCCTGGGAGGGTGGGGTATAAATTTGATAAATAAATACATAAAAATAACAGGTAACTTTATTATAACCAGAAAGGTACATCAGGAAGAAATCTTGCATTGAATTAGCTGCAAAGAGCAAAACATAAACTGGACCTGGAAGAAAAACTGATCTTGATAAGAGATGGAAATCTAGCACTAGCAAAACAGGGGGCAAATATGCTACAATAAGCATCAACCGTGGTCTCTTTATAATCTAACAAAAGACTCTGAGACATCTAACTTATTTTCACCAACAGGATGTCATTTTTCATTTTATTTATTTATTTTAAAACACTTATGCTGCCTTTCCACCAATCACAGTCCACAAGGTGGTGAAGGGAGTTCAAAAAAATTGATGCCACAAATGAGAAGGCACTTTTTTCAGTTGTACTTTCTTGGGTTGCCACCTGTCTTGCCTCAGATGTTGGTGGCAACCTAAGCAGGGCCTCCAAGGATGACCAGAGTGATCAGGTAGGTTCATATGGGAGAGAGCAGTCCTTAAACTGTGTTGGTCCCAGGCTGTACTGGGTAGGGATGGGCATGAACTGACTGACAAACTAAAGTACATCATGAATTTTCGCCAATTTGTGGTTTGTAAAGCAATATTCGTGAACTGAAGACCCACCATGAACTTTCACAAATTTTGATGCCATTTGTGGTTGTTTGTGGCTGTTCATGAAGAGCAGAAAGCAGGAGTTTAAACTCCTGCTTTCTGCTCTTCATGAACAGCCACAAACAACCACAAATGGCATCAAAATTGTTGTTTGATTTAAATGGCTCTGAGCCTAGGGCTGGCTGTGGCTAGCTGCCCAAAAAAGCCCCTTTAAACTGCTGAACTGTGGGAGCAGTTTGTTCCTTGATGCTCAACTGTTTAAAGGGGCTCAGATAAAATGTAAACTGCAGGTTAGAAAAGGTACAAATAGGTATTTAAAAAGTCCTGCATCGTTAATGAACAAAGTAAGTGGTGGAAGGCTAGTTCAAGTAAGGTAAATAAAAGAGCACAGGCTTTGGCAAATAAAATGCAAGGAGGTGGTCAGACAGGCAAAAAGGGACTACGAGAAACATGTTGAAAAAAACATAAAGACCAGCAGTAAAAATTTCTTCAAATACATTAGAAGCAGAAAAACAGCCAGAGAGGCAGTGGAGCCCTTGGATGACCAAGGGGTGAAAGGATTACTGAAGGATGATAGAGAAACAATAGAGAAGCTGAATGCATTTTTTCTCCTCATTCTTCACTGTGGAAGATGTGAAGCGCTTGCGTCGGATTGAGGTGATGAGAGACGAGGTCCTATGACTGACTGACAAATTAAAAACTGACAGATCACCAGGCCCAGATGGCATACATCCAAGAGTTCTGGAAAAACTCAAATGGGAACTTGTGGATCTCCTGACAAAAATATGCAATCTATCACTAAAATTTGCTTTCATTCCCAAGGACTAAGGTAAAGGATTCCCTTGCTCAAAAGCTAGTCGAATCCGACTCTAGGGGGCGGTGCTCATCTCCATTTCCAGGCCAAAGAGCCAGCGCTGTCTGAATACTTCTCCATGGTCATGTAGCCGGCATGACTAAATGCCAAGGCACACAGAATGCTGTTACCTTCCCACTGAAGCGGTACCTATTTATCTACTTGCAATTTCTTGCTTTTGAACTGCTAGGTTGGCAGGAGCTGGGGCCAGAGATGAGAGCTCACTCCATCACCTGGCACTAGGGTCTTGAACTGCTGAGCTACCGACCTTGCAGTCTGCAGCTTCAGCGTCTTAACCTCTGAGCCACCACGGCCCTTTCCCAAGGACTAGAAGGTAGCTAATGTAACCCCCATCTTTTAAAAAAGGTTCCAGAGGAGATCCAGGAAATTACAGATCACAACAATACCACCTTTCTGCCAGCCAGCCAGGACTATGCTGGTACATCACTGAGTAACCTGGGGGGGGGCATAGTTGGGGGGGTACAGTCATTCGATGGCTCATGTTGTAAATACAAGGCTGATGCTGTTTAGGAAAAGTTTCTTATGGATTTTGAAAATCACGTATTAAAAAGTTCAATTCCTCGTAAATAATCTGTTTCCTGACTCCTCTGTGAGGTTGGAGCAAATTAGCCAATGGTAGATCATGAATCATAATAAATCTCAGACAAGTCTCATTTTGGCATCAAAGCAGAAGGACCATGAGACCTTTGGTCTGATGTAAGTCCTCTCCTGTTGTAAAGGAATTTTTAAGCCTAGGTCCAGGCAGTAGACCCACCTGCTAGCATCACGCAGAGCCTCTGTGATATGGAAGCCAATTAGGCAGTAGCATCAATGTATGCAAGGCAAGAAAGGTTTAGAAGTCCCAGAAGAGGCTACAAGAGTGCAGAGGTCAGAGAGCAAGCAGTGGACTACATGTCTATCAAGAGAAGACTATATTGACTCTCATTCCCTATTATATTGACAGAACCTTTGGTAAGATAACTAGTGAAGAAAGATACCATTCTTGTGTTAAATGACCATGAGTTCAGTTTGATTTAATTGGAAGAGTGCTAAGTAGGATCTAGAACAACTAAATCATTTGATTTTTTAAAAAGTAGGTTTTAACAAGCTAAGAGAGCTAATGAGTAATATTGGCTTGCACTCAGTAATGTATGCATTAGAATACAGAAAACGAATGCCCTTTAAATCAATATGGCATAATTCATTATTTGTAAAATACTCCAGATGCAACAGGATAAGTCTTTCACCTTAATCTGTAAATTGATATAGGCCCTATCATTTTCCCTACGTCCCCTTAGGAGAAGGAGGGGGGGAATGGAAATTCTTTACCAAACCTGCCATCTTAGTTCGGGGCTTACCAGTCTATTCTGACCAGGCTTATTTACTTCTAAACTTCCACTCCCTATCACAGTATGGAGCAGACAAAGAAAGACCTTCTCAAAGACAATCAGAAAAAGTCCCCAAAATTCCTGCTCAGTCTCAAAGCAACCAGCTGTCCCTATACACTGGGAGCAGGGGTGGGCAGTTCCACCAAGAAGGTGGGCTCAAGGGCACACAGGGTTTACATAGCTTGCAAATGCTCCTAGTGATTGGCTGAGCAATTAGGCTGCCCAATAACTCCACCAACCAGCGATGGCATTATTGTTAAAACTGGGGAGTGACCAAACAGCAGCTCCCTTCCAGCAAGGTGGGAACCTATCGTTTTACTCTGAGTCCTTTATCATTTTTCACAAGAGGGAATAAATCCTGAAACTCTACCACCTACTTCTGAATTCCTGAACAAAATCAATTGCCTGAGATCTCCAAATAATGAACTTGTTTTCTGCAAAAAAAGGAGAAACGGTTGTGTGTGACTGAATTAAAATGCCGTCCTGAAGATTAAATTTCAAGTTCAATCAAATTTACATATATTTAAATATAATCCAATTTAGCTACTATATACTACCAATTATTTCCTTCTCTTAAGTTGTAATTGCTGTGTGATAGCCCACTTTTAATTTGCTTTTAAATATAGCTGCATTGTGAAGCATTTAACATCATCCTGTTTGTCATTGGAACCCTGTCATGTTACATTTACCCAGCTCTGACCTCTCAATGAGAGGGAGGAGATTGTCACAGTCTATGGAAAACAGCTCCTTTTAGAGGGGAATACCTAATGAACTTCTATTGTACTCTGGTGTTCTGCAGAGGAAGCCAAAGGTTGACAAGAAATGGTAATATAGTGGAATCTATCTTTTTAAAGGAAATAAATTGGTAATATACCCCATTACTTCTTAGCTAGATTCTTCAGTCCGTTTTCCATGTGGCTGCTAAAAGAAGATTCAGAGGTTCCAACAGAGATTCTATGGAGTAGGAAAAGAGACCTCCCCCCCATTTTGACAAAGTGAAGATTCAAACCTGTATCTCCCAGATCATACTGCAATGCTGTAACCACTATACCACACTAGCTCTCCTCCTGGATAGATTCTATTCTAGATTGAAAAAAATACAGTGCATTTTAAGAACATTTTTAAAGTTACTTTGATTCCTCATGGCATCAACACAGGAGGTTCCCTTTTTGAACAAAAAGAGATTTGGACCCAATTCAAAATGTTGATTTTGTTCTTTAAATCTGCAAATGATCAAGGTCCTAGGACTTCTTAGATAGCGTCTCCTTTCCTATGACTGCCATTCTCCAACTCCCTGCATACTCAGATCATTAAGTGGAGCCAGAGCTTGTCAAAGTACTTTGGGCATCCCAGAGTAGTATAGTTTGAATGACACATCTAAACAGCACAGCCACTAAGCATGCACCATTACTACCCCAGGGAGATTGTTGTTGTTCAGTCGCACAGTCGAGTCCGACTCTTCACGACCCCATGGACCAGATCCGGTCTTCCGCCGTCCTCTGGGAGATAGATAGATATATTTGCAGCTCTGGGGATATAAGTGGGCACCCAAGCTGCTCCCTTTCTTCTGAGCCACAGGGAGAAAAAAAAGCCAATTCCTGTCTTCCTTGTCCCCTGGTGGATATGTGAGGCGAGGTGCAGCAGCACCAATCTTTCTTGCCCCAGTCTGGGCTGCAGCAAGGCAAGAAGCTGCTGCCTGCCTGCCCTCCTCATCCCGTGGCGGATGGGTGAGGCAAGAGTGGGGGGGAGCAGGGTTAACTGTCACCTTTTCATCATTGGTGCTGTAAATAATTGCAACTCTGCTTAGGCTGGAACTTTTTCTGCAGCAGACTAAGTTCTGAATGAAACATAATGATGCTGTGACCAAAGAACTTACCTGTGTGAATTTGTATGCAACCACAATTTCATTTAAAAAGGACTGTTAGCCACTAAGCATCCCCCCCTTTTCAATGCTCAACAGCTGTTTTTCGGTGACACATAGGCCTTTCAGATTTATACATCTCTTTCAGTATTGAAAGAACTTCACATTCATTACTGTAATCCTTGTGATAGCCCTCTAAGGCAGGCCAGTATCATTAGCCCCAGATTACAAATGGTATCTGTCTCCATTATTATAGGGTAGAAGCGGTGATTGCTTCTAAACATGAAGGATCCTTTGATCTGCAATGGTTAACAGTCATGATATTTACATTTCTTTTACATTTGTCAAAATGTTGAATGAAATATGGATGGGTCCAATAGATAAAGCTGGGGGCTGTCAGAGAGCAAAACGGGAACAAAAGATGAAGCAGAAGTAGAAAAGCTGAACAGGAGGCAACAATCAGCTGCTTGCTTCTCTATTAATAGCCAGACAATTAGGTAAGGGCTAGTATGTGTCACAGAACTGTTTGCTGACAACGCAGTCAATTTTTCATTAGAGATGTCCACCCCCATTAAAACCTCACATGAGATAATGAATGTGACTAAGTGTGCCGTTTTCTTAATACTAATATTCTCATTAATATTTCCAACTTCAAAGAGATGAAGTGGTTCATATGGAGTTCAAATGAATGTGGTTTGATTTCACAGGGAGGAAAAGTGTATCTGTCTTTGAGTGTTGCCATTTAGCACATCAATTCAACATGAATTAAACATTACAATCATCAAAATGCAAAAACAAAGGCATGGGTGTGTGATCAAAGGCATCTTTTAGTTGCTAGAGAAACCAAGGATGAAGTAGATACAGTCTCCACAGGGTCTCCTAGGATGACTTCACATTTGGGGTGTGTGAAATCTATTCCTTTATATCTGCAGATACTAGTTCTGCCATCACAGGAAGGCTTTCAAAAGCCTCATATTTCTCACTGGAATCTGGAGTTCCCAATGTATCTGCTTTGTTTTTGAAGAGGATTTGATTTATTAGGAATTCTCCACAGTTCTGTTTTAGTTTGTACAGACCACTCTGCAATAACTTTCAGTTGGTTCAGCA